>NC_083342.1:79617600-79917768 GCF_019175385.1 Lycium barbarum | reverse complement strand
CACAGTTCCTTCCGAAGTTGTTCTCGTCGTTTCGTTCAGTAAAAAGGTCATAACACTTGATCCCGATATCGTGTGAGGGCCCAAAACCTATGGTTGGAAAGATCTTTAAATTATCTACAACTTTCATTCTTAGTGTTGTTCCAAATTCCAAACTTATAATGGCTTTTTGGCCCCTCCAAGGCAGATCATCCGAAAATGTTTCCTCAAATCGTCCTTTTGGATGGCTTATGCCCATATTTGGCTTATGGGTCCTTCTTAGGACTTGCTCAACTTTCCATGTACTACTCATATATCTCTTCATTAATGATCTAAATATCCCTATAACTCATCCTCAAAGCCTTACCAAACAATCCTTAACACAAAATTTTACGGAACCTTTCCTAAACCTCACTTATACTCCACTTGTCCTTATCAATTCTTATCTCATCAATTCATATAACTTCAAGATCTTAACATATGCATTCTAAAACCACTAATTATCCGTCTTATAATCTTAATAACTTCCTATTATCCTTAAGCTCGCGTTGGTTCATTCACTATGCGACGACATGAAATTTTCAAGGTGTAACATTCTTCCCCCTTTTGGAACATTCGTCCTCGAATGTTTAACACTCGGGAATTCTACAAATATTTCGCCAGAGTTTTCCCTGTAATATGGCACTACCGTCCTGTCACTTCAACCCATAATAACATTGCCTCACTGTTATATCCCGTATTTTTGTACGTTGGATTATTCGTAAATAAGTTTAAGGATAAGATTAATTTTGAGATATGAGACAACGACTTTTTAATCCCGATTTTGATAAGTGCACGATTTGCTTGTAAATTATAATTAGTGTAGAAATATTAGTGGAGATTAGGAATTAATTAATCATGATTAGATTATTAAGTGGGGATTAATGATTAATTAAGTTAATTAGTGTGCTGAATGGACCCCACTACAACATGGCCAAATCTGATTGGTCCATGCCATAGTGGGACACATGTTTAATGGACTGGTTGCATATATATGTCATTTGATGACTCATTTAATTACAACTTCATCTTCACAATTTATTGAAAGGAAAAATTCATAACACAGCCATGGCAGCTCACGGCCATGGCAGTTCACGGCTAAACTCAAGATCTTGATAGCAAAAAAATTCTAAAAGTGTTCTACACGTTCAAGGAGGCAGCAACCTTAAGGTTTAAATTGAATTGAGGAAGAAGAAGTGGTGCAATTGGTGCAAGTGAGTATAGGATCTGTCCTAACTAAATTAAGGTAAGATCTTCTCTTTTTATGGTGTAATTGGAGTAGATGATGTTGTAATTGAGAGATTAAATCTTATTAGGTGGAATTGGATGCAAGGATTGTACACGTTAATGTTAAGGTTCTGTTTGGACCGTGTTGGGGTTGTTCCAATTTAATAATGGTGGATTAAGTTTGATTAGTGTTGTCGTTATTGTTGTATTGTATTTGAGGGTAATTTGTATAAGTTGGAGGGCTGGAAATATAGTTATAGATAAGTATAGGTGTTGTTGTTGATGGCAATATTATGCTCTTTTCCGTGTATTTGTAATTTTGCGAAGTAAAGGTCAAAAATTGTATTTTCGATGTTGTAGTCTTGGTGGACTGTTTCGAGCTTGTTATTAAAATGATATTGAAGTAGTTTTCTTGTACATGTATGGTAATTGATGTTGTTGTCGTGTTGTTGTTGATATGGCTCATAAATTTGGAAGAAAACAAGTGTATAAGGTATCGTATACGAAGCGTATGTTGGTCTGTTTGGTGTATAATCTTAGATGTTAACGATTTGAATTGAAAAAGGATTAAGAGAGGTTATTGGGTTGTTATCATTGTTGTTGGTATTGTTGTGCTAATCGGAGATTTATTGGAAGTTCGGGTTAGACGAATTATATAGAGGAAATGCTACTCGATTTCCGTTAAGTTCTTAACTAATTAAAATACGAATCAAGAAGTATGAACTAAGAAGTGATTCCCATAGGTGATTGGTTGTAGATTTATAAGTTTGGAAGGTCGTAGTTTATTAACAATAGTGTTACTCTCATGTTAATAGGCTAAAGGGGCGACGAAGCAAGCTTGGTTACGGTTGATCTATAACAGGTATGTTAAGGCTATCCCTTCCTTCTTTTTGGCATGATCTTTATGAAACAAACAGACGACGAGCGTATAACTCCAAAGAAGCTCCTGTTCTTAGAGACACTAGGATGGCTAATGTTCTTGATTCCCAGAACCTACTTCATTATGTCTTGATACGTGTGTATGATTCCTGAAGTTCTATTTGATATAATCCATAGTGACATTCGAAGGGTACTTAACATGACAGTCTTTGATTTTCAAATGATAGTTCATTTTAATTATTCTATTGAGTCTCAGACATGACTTAGTTTGCATATAGTTGCTCACTACTCTGCTCGTGCATGCTATTAATATATCTTTCACCGAGTCCCGGGCCGGGTATGTTTTCGTGCACAGTTTCACTGCATTGTTCACCGAGTCCCTCACTATAGGGCCGGGTACGGTATATATATATATGATGTGATTATGGCGCCGAGTATGGTATATGATGACTTTATTCACCGAGTCCCATAATGGGCCGGGTATGGTATATGATATAAACATGTATGATTCTCATCTCGTAAGACACAGGTGCATTGGCATCTTTGATGATAATATTTGCCTCCTGTAATATTTTATTCAGTTATGAGTTTCTTTATTATATTTCATGCTTTATATACTCAGTACATATATCGTACTGACCCCCTTTGTCCGGGGGGCTGCTGTCACGACCCAGCTAGGGGCCGTGACGGGTACCCGGGGCTAGCCACCGAGCACCACTCGTGCTACTACTCATCTTACTCATTTAATGGTTTTTTATTAGCTTTATACTCAAATTGTAGGAAAATCATATTTTATATGGAAACATAAATACTTTTATATACATGTGCCACTCGGCCATCAAAATAATATATACATATAATAGCATCTCGTTAGACCATCTAACCCACACTGCGCATCTACGAGCCTCTGCTGGAGTGCTAAGCATAAGGACGGGACAAGACCCCGTCATGCCCAAAAATACATATACATGAATATACACAAAAGAATCGTCATAAGTACCTCCGAACAAAGGAGTGCTTTCAATCAGCTGACAGCTACTGCTGGTCTGGGTCGAGCTCTCCTCCCTGTCTACCTGTGGGCATGATCACAGCGTCCAAAGAAAACGGACGTCAGTACGAATATTGTACTGAGTATGAGAGGCATAAACAAAGAAATAAGGCAATGATATACAAGAAGTATCCATATGGAAGAATTGTATCTGACTATCAAGTGTAAAAGAAATAATGCATGCTGGCTTACTCATAATCAACATCGTGTCATGTATGCATAATGTATAAGCTGCCCGCCCATATAGGTACGGTGTAGTAATATATAAGCTACCCGTCCATATCGAATCGGTGTGATAATCATAACGTTAGCCTGCGTCCAGGCCTCCCGCGTCCGGGGTATCATCTCATGCCGCCCACTAGTGGTGTCTGCCCATGCCATTTGGCCATGGTGTATCGTATAGCTGCCCGCCTTAGGGGTGACTGCCCGGCCAACTAGGCGCGGTGTTATATCATCCTCATACATGGTCATCATAATATGCTTATCGTAACATACTTATCATAATACATGCATAAGGCTTATGAACAACTTTACTTTATTGGGGTGACGTAAGGTCGTGGTCCCCCTATTTCATTATGGACCAATTATCGACATCCTACCTCACCTTGAAGGAACTAACATATAAGGTGAGTGTGAGCAATAAATAACATCATGCCATTTTAGGATCATCATATCATATCTCTTATCTTATATTACCATTCATAGATATAGGCTTTTAGCTTTCCGAAATATAGGAACTCATGAAGAGGAAGAAAAATTATGCTATGAGATTCATGCCATTAGAAAGAAGGGACTAGCCTCACATACCTTTGACGTTTAACTAAGCTATCGTTTGCTGGTTTTCCTTCGATATCACGTTTCTACCTTCAAGAGAGAATTCGCACTATCGTTAGTTAATCGACTATAAGAACGCGCTACTATTTCTAGGGAAAATTGGAGAACGCTTCCTTTGTTTATACTACTTTCCCCACATCCTATATCAACTCTCAAACGTTCATAACAACATTCTCAATATGATAGACAACACTCCTCATTCATTTACAACATCCGTATTTCACAATTTGTCTTCAATTTTTCCATAATCATGGCAATGGTTCATCGTTGCATTTTTTTCTCACATAGGACAATTATTCCATGTTCTAAATGTCATTCATAGCATTTTCATAATCACAAATTATTAATGATCATGGCTCAGTTCAAACCTTTACTCAATAGTGCTACTATTCACACTTTCATGACCCATTTCTTACATCCTTCTATAATCTAAGTGTTTCAACTCTCCCATACCTTAAACAACATGGTTTAGTCATGAAACTTGCCTTAGATGATGGTTGAACAAGCTTTGAATGGAATTACTCCTCTAGCACCAAAACCCTACTTCACTTCCTTTGGGTTTTCTTGAGAGAGATGAACTTTAGCTAGGTTTCATACACTTTACTTCATGGATTTGGTGTTATTGATCATGGATTTCCTTTGGTTTTCTTGTGATGAAGAGTAGAGAGCATTCTAGAGGTTTCTAGAGAGAAATATCGTGGAAATGAATAAATTGAATGAGCTTAGGTCTCCTTTTAATGACTTAAAATCTAATCCGGAATGAACAGTGACTGAAGTGCACAGTGGTCGTAAACCCAGTTTACGGTCTGTATTCCAGTTTACGGGCCATATTTCGCGGTCGTATTTAAGCATATCAAAACCAGAAAGGTATGTTGAGGATCATGGTGATTTACGGTCATGGTTTACGGGCCGTATTTCAATTTACGGTCCGTATTTCAAGTCGTATTTAACCATTTAAACATTTGACAGAAAGTTGAAGTTTTGCGAGTTGAAATACGACATGGTGGTTTACGGGCCGTATACCACTTTACGGTCCGTATTTCACTTTACGGTCGACTAGGCCAAAATACAAATCTGCGACTTTCAAGTCATCAAAACCTATAATTAGTCATTGTGGAGCATAACCTATCTCTTGTTCCCATTGCCTTTGAAATCTTACTTAGGGTCGTCAAACGTCATTCCCTTCTGATTAAAACACCATATAGTGTATTCTTCGTTAGTCTATTCGTGGTACGTTCACGGGGAAATTTCTGAGGTGTAACAGCTGCGTTTCATGCCCGCAGGTACAGACACTCGGTTTGGTGTTCCTCCAGCTTAGGACTTCTGCTCAGCTGTTTGGAGAGCTCCATTGTTCCGGAGCTTAGACTATTTTGGTACAGATCTTTTGATATAGACTTATGTATAATCCAGGGGTACGGCGGGGCCCTGTCCCGTCATATTTCGCTTTTATACTCTTAGAGGTCTGTAGACATGTGTGGGGTGTATATAGGTTTTGGTTAGCTGTGTCTATATGGTTTGCTTTTGATATTCCCGTGTATAGTGGCAGCCTCGTCGGCTTGCGTATTGTTTTATGCTGTGGTTAACCGTGACTCCTCAGGAGACAGGTTTATGATATGTGGTGTTGTGAATCCTTCGTTTGTTTTTACAAGTTTCCATATTGTCCTTAGTTTTAGTTTGACTATACTTAACAGGTCCGTGTACGAGTGTCCAGTTCGGGCACTAGTCATGGCCCATGCGGTTGGGTCGTGACAAAAGTGGTATCAGAGCAGTTCATCCTCGGAGTGTCTACAGACCGTGTCTAGTAGAGTCTTGTTTATCGGTGTGTTGTGCACCACATCTATTAACAGGAAGCTACAGGACATTTAGGATGTTGCCTTTCCTTCTTACTCTAGATCGTGCGATAGAGCTATATTATCAGGATAATCCCTCCCTAACAAATTATTGTGTTTACAGCTATGCCTCCAAAGAAAGCGACGGCTGCCCAGAAGGGCAAATCGGTAGCAGGAGATACTAGTCAGACCCGGAGAGTTACTAGGGCCCGTGCCCAGTCTATGCTCGAGATTGTGCTCCAGTCGGCGAGTTCTGCTACACCGCCACCTCCAGAGGAACTTAGAGCAGCAGCAACTCTAGTTCAGGGGGCAGCCCCACCGCCAGCTCCCAAGGCCCTAGTACCTGAGCCTCCAGCTCCTCAACCAGGGTGATACAATTCGAGTGGCATCAAGACCTTTTACAAGGAGCCAAGCGAAGGAACTTCAAGCGATGCAAGCATTGTTCATGAGGAGGGACATACTTGAATACACTCTAGCACCTTCCCGGGGATTGAAAGTGTTCATGATAGCATGGGAGGATGGTTTAGAGAAGAGGTTTGAAGATGACCATACTTGCAATGTGGCCATTACTTGAAGATTTGCAAATTCAAGCTTTGTTCCCAAAAGAAGACACCCAAACAAGGCCCTAACTTCATTAAGGGTAAAAGTGTAATAGAGTAGTTGTCTTCTTTTGAGCCTTAGTATAAATAGTAGTTTCTTTCATTTAGAAGACTTAGTCTATGTTGAATATTGATATCTTGAAATTGTAAACTCTTTTTGAGTGTTGAGAGCTTGCTAAGCTAGAGATTGTGAATCCTCTGAGAGGATTGGTTATTAGGGTATCAAATCCCTATTGGTCATCCTAAGAGTTTGGTGCTCTTTAGTTCCTAAATTAGAGGTCAAGTTAATTTAAGAACTTTGGTTGCTAATTTGGGTCTTGAGTTGTGTCAAATTATCTATCCTTTATTTTTCTTGTCCTTTTTTCTTCATTTTCGTTTTGAATATTGTATCAATTGGTATCAGAGCTTAGTTTAGGTTTGTTCTACCAAATCTAATCTTGGGTTTTGATTCATAAAAAAAAAAAAAACCGAAATTAAAAAAAAAATTAAAATAAAAATCGAATTTTCTTGTTGATTTTGTTGAATCTAGTGTTAGATTAGAGTTTCTTAGTGTTTCTAGAGTCTAAATCTTCAATTTCGAATCCATTTGGAGTTAGGGTTTGTGTTCCACCATTGTTGAGCTTCAAAGCTCCAAGAACTTGAAAGTGGGTCTTGTTGGAGAAGGTGAAGTTGAAGGTTGAAACCTATTGGGCTTTGTTCTCTACATTGAAGAGAACTTAAATCCGAAATTTGAGTCAATTTGGAGTTGATTTGAGGGTAGTTGAATTTTTGACTTGTTCTTGTGTTCTTGAACACCTTCAAATCTTCATAAGGAAGAAGACTCTCCAAAGGGCCATTTGATCCAAAAGTTGTCAAATTTTTCTGATTTTTGCGAAAAAATAAATAAAATCGAATTGGCCCATATGCGACACTACATGCGAGTGGCAGGTTGTGTCGCACTTGATGACAGAGAGTTGGGATTTTGGTGGCAGCATGTGCGACTCGCATATTCCATCGCATGTTGAGCATGCGAGTCGCATCTCGTGTCGCATCCTGTGACAGAGAGAGTTGATCCTTTGGCTGCCTCATCTGCGAAACGCATATTACCCTCGCATGTTGAACATGCGAGTCGCATGTGATGCACCGGTGTCGCATGTTGCGCATTTCAGGTTTTTCCAACTTTAATTCTCTTTGATTCCATTTCTCAAAACAAAAATTTCTTGATCCTTAGTTGATGGTCTTGTGTCCCTAATCATCAATTGGGGCTTCCCGGTTGTGTTTCCAAGTTATCACTTACCCGGGCCCGAAATTTTAGTTATTTTCCCGATTTTTGCACTCAATTTTCTTGTGTCTCTCAATTAGTAGCCGTTTAGTAGTTGTTCCTACTTGTGTTTGCTAGTTCTTGTGTCCGCATTTCTTCGTGCCAATTCTTTCGTGCTTTTCTTCGTTTTTACTTCGTTGTTAATTTCTTGGCTCAAGTGCGTTTGTTTTATTGAGTCGTCTTCGTTCTTCTTGGTCTAGCAAGAATCTATTCCGACCAAGAGTAGAATTTGAACCCTTGTGACTAGTCGACTTTAACAAGCACACAATCTTTGGCGGAAGCAATTTGTGAGGCAATCAAAGGTGCGCATACTTGAGCGCTTGTGAGTTGATTTACTAATCTAACGTGTTTGCTTGTTTTGTTGAGTGTATTAATAGGTACCATGGCTACTGAGGATGAAACTCGAGTTCCCACCGGAGAACTCACACTAGTTGATGTAATGAGAGCCTTACAAGCCTTGAACGATAAGGTGGATAGTATGGGTGGTCGAATGGAAAACATGGGTGGTCGAATGGAAAACTTGGGAAGTAGGGTGGAAGCAATTGAAGGAGGTAGTAGGGAGGTCTCATATTCGCCCCAAGTGCAATACCAAGGTGGCACAAGTGGAGCTACTCGAAGCACTTCACCTACATTGTCACCGGCACCTTCCATCATCTATATAACCCCACTCCCCGAAACACTCCTCAAAACACGACTCTCACCCCACCAAACAACATTCCCATAGGCCAACGGGACAACCCACTCCCACCAGATCAAAATCCAAATGATCCACCCCTAAATGCACCAATGCCACCCCAAAACCGTCCAAACATCCAACAACCAAATGAGGAAGAGATAGAGGAAGCTATTCTTGAGCACGAACATTATGGTGACCAAGGTTGGAGGCCACGAGGGCAAGCACAAGGAGGTTATCCAAGGAGGGGTGGAAGGCATGGTCCTAACCCTCACATGGGAAGACAAAGAGGGTACCAAGCTCGTGAAGACTACCAAGGTCGTGACCATCAAGGTTATGATGGCGATGGAGATGTAAATGGGAATCACGGTTATGGAGGAGGGCGAGACACGAGTCTCAATTCCATTAAGGTTACTCTCCCATCCTTCAAAGGAAGTAGTGATCCCGATACATTCCTTGATTGGGTGATGCATTGTGATAGAATCTTCTTGACGAATGACATGTCCGAGGTGAAAAAGGCGTCTTACGCCATTGCTCAATTCGAAGGTTATGCCTCCACGTGGTGGGAAACTCAAGTGAAGGCAAGAAGAATTATTGGACTCCCGCCCACACCTACTTGGGATGAATTGAAAGAGGCCATGCGGCGTAAGTATGTCACCGAACGCTACAAACAAGAACAACTCAAGAAGGTGTACACCTTAAGGCAAAACAAAAAGAGTGTGGAAGAATACTATGATGAGTTCCAAATTGTCAAGATGAGAATCGACTTTGACGAGGATGAATTAAATGCTATGAGTCGGTTCCGAGCCGGGTTAAATGGTGACATTGTCTCCCAAATGAGACTCCACAACTATGGGAGCATTGAAGAAACCCTTCAAGCGGCTATTGAAATAGAGGAGGGCCTCAAGGAAGACAAAATCAATAAGTCAAGGGGCTATGTGAGTTCATGGAACAATAACAAAGAACGAGGGGCTTTCTCCTCCAATTGGCAAAAGAATAAGGGCCCCATGCAAGAAGCCAAGAAACCATTTGTCAAGAATGCTCAAGTTGAGAAGCAAGTTGACAAACAACCTCCGAAATTTGCTCCAAAAGAAGGAGGTACGAAAACTCCTGTTCAATGTTTTAAATGTCATGGCTTCGGTCATAGAGCAAGCGAGTGCCCTAATCGTAGAGCATTTATTTTGAGAGACACTTATAGTGAGGATGAGGAAGAATGTGAGGAAGCGGATGATGAGGGCAATCGTGAGAATGAACTTCATGATAGTGAAGGGGATGGAGTTGAAGTTGATGATGAGCCTATTGTACCTCTCTATGTGGTGCGTAGGACCATGATAACCAAAGCAATGGATGACCCAAGTCAACGGGAAAATCTCTTCCATTCCAAGTGCATCATTAACCAAAATACTAGCATCATGATCATTGATAGTGGGAGTTGTGCCAATGTTGCTAGTACCACACTTGTTGATTTCTTGAAACTTCCCACCACCCGTCATAAAAACCCTTACAAACTTCAATGGCTCAATGAATGTGGTGAATTGAAGGTGACTAGGCAAGCTATCATCAAATTTGCCGTTGGGAAGTATCACGATGAGGTGTTGTGTGATGTTGTCCCCATGCAAGCGTGTCATCTTCTACTTGGCCGACCATGGCAATATGATGGGTCCGTCAACCATAATGGGAGAACTAACCAATACACCCTTGTCCACAATGGTGTCAAACATGTCTTGAATCCCATGACCCCTTCCCAAGTGGGTGAGATCTATAACAAAATGAGGGAGTTGAAGGAGAAGGGTCATAGTGCATTGCAATAAAAGAATGCGGGGGATGAGGGAGTAGAGGAGATTAGTTCTCAAGAGGTGAGTGCAAAGAAAGGAGAGCTTAGAGGAAAAACCAAGGTGTCACTTTTGGCGAATTGTGGGGAAATTAGGGAGGAATTGGGGGAGGGTCAACCGGTGATTCTCCTCATGCATAGGGACTATGCATTGCACACTAATGAACTAACCCCTTCTTTTCCTAGCTCTATGTCTTCTCTTTTGCAGGAATTTGATGATGTGTTCCCAACGGAACTCCCAAAGGGGTTACCACCTTTGAGGGGAATTGAACACCAAATTGACTTTGTTCCGGGGTCTCAATTGCCAAACAAACCGGCTTATAGAGCCAACCCGGATAACACTAAGGAGCTTCAAAGGAAAGTGGATGAGCTCATTAAAAAGGGAGTTGTGCGAGAAAGTATGAGTCCTTGTGCCGTGCCCGTGATCTTGGTGCCAAAGAAGGATGGATCATGGCGCATGTGTGTTGATTGTCGATCCATCAATAAGATAACGGTAAAGTATCGCCATCCCATACCCCGCCTTGATGACATGATTGATGAGTTGAATGGTTCATGCATATTCTCTAAGGTAGATCTTAGGAGTGGGTATCATCAAATCCGGATGAATCCCGGAGATGAGTGGAAAACCGCATTCAAGACCAAGTTTGGTCTATATGAATGGTTGGTGATGCCTTTTGGTCTCACTAACGCTCCTAGTACTTTCATGCGTTTGATGAATCATGTCATGAAACCTTTTATTGGAAAATTCGTGGTTGTTTACTTTGATGATATTTTGGTGTATAGTAAAACCATGGATAAGCATGTTTTTCACTTGAAATGTGTGTTTGAAGTGCTTAGACAAGAACAACTTTATGCTAATGTTGCTAAATGCTCTTTTTGTGTTGATGAAGTTGTTTTCTTGGGTTTTGTTGTGAGTTCAAGGGGTGTTGAGGTTGATGAATCCAAAATAGACGCTATTAAGAATTGGCCAATTCCTAAATCCATTAGTGATGTTAGAAGCTTTCATGGATTGACTAGTTTTTATAGACGGTTTGTTAAGGGGTTTAGTACCATAGCCGCTCCTTTGACTGAGGTAATCCGAAAGGATAGACCTTTTTCTTGGGGTGTGGAGCAAGCAAAGGCTTTTGAAACTCTAAAACAAATGCTTAGCTCCGCACCGTTGTTGCAATTACCCGATTTTGACAAAATCTTTGAAATTGAATGTGATGCTAGCAAAGTAGGTATTGGTGCCGTGTTGATGCAAGCCCAAAAACCCATTGCCTATTTTAGTGAAAAGCTTAAGGGTGCGACATTGAACTACTCCACCTATGATCTTGAATTGTATGGTTTGATTAGAGCTTTGGGTAATTGGAAACACTACTTGTGGCCTAAAGAGTTTGTGATTAGGACCGACCATGAGTCCTTAAAACATCTCAAGGCCCAAGGAAAGTTGAACAAAAGGCATGCTAAATGGGTTGAATTCCTTGAAACCTTCCCTTATGTAATCCAATACAAAAAGGGAAAGGAGAATGTAGTGGCGGATGCCCTATCAAGGAAACATGTTTTGATTAATACCTTGTCTTCCAAATTGATGGGTTTTGAAAGCTTGAAGACATTGTATCCCGAGGACCCCGTCTTTGCCAAAATCTTTCTAGATTGCGAAGAGTGGGAAAGGGAGAGGTGGATTAGGGATAGGTCTTCTACTCCCTATTCTAGGTTTGATGGTTTCTTGTTCAAAAACAAGTGTTTGTGTGTGCCCATGAGCTCTTGGAGGGAATTATTTGTGAGGGAGGCACACAATGGGGGATTGATGGGACATTTTGGGATTGATAAGACTTTGGGAATTCTTGAGGAGCAATTTTATTGGCCTCATATGCGGAGGGATGTGGCTAAGATTTGTGGCCAATGCATTGAATGTCGCGGCGCCAAGTCTAGAATCCTTCCCCATGGTTTGTATAACCCTCTCCCCACCCCTCAACAACCTTGGTTTGATATTTCGATGGATTTTGTGTTGGGTTTGCCTAGAACCAAAAGGGGTAAAGATAGCATCTTTGTTGTGGTTGATCGATTTTCTAAAATGGCTCATTTCATTGCTTGTCATAAAGTTGATGATGCTCCTCATGTTGCCTCTTTGTTTGTTGAACATGTTGTAAAGTTGCATGGTATTCCCAAAACCATTGTGAGCGATAGGGATCCAAAATTCCTTAGCCACTTTTGGAAAGAATTGTGGGGACGACTTGGGACTAAATTGTTGTTTTCTACCTCTTGTCACCCACAAACCGATGGCCAAACCGAAGTTGTCAATAGGACCTTGGGTTCTATGCTTAGGGCCATGGTTAAAGGAAAATTAGCATCTTGGGAAGATCAATTGCCATTGGTTGAATTTGCTTACAATAGAGTCATTCACTATTGGCATGTCACCTTTTGAAGTGGTTTATGGTTTTAACCCCCTAACCCCTTTAGATCTAACCCCTTTATCTCAAGATGTTGTGTTGAGTTTAGATGGCAACAAACGAGCCGAGGCCATGAAGAAGTTGCATGAGAAGGTGAGGCTTCACCTTGAGAAAAAGAATCAAGAAACGGCCAAGAGAGCAAACAAGGGTCGCAAACGAGTTGTGCTTGAACCGGGTGATTGGGTTTGGGTACATTTCCGAAAAGAGAGGTTTCCCAACAAAAGAAAGACCAAGTTGATGCCTCGAGGAGATGGTCCATTTGAAGATAATAATCTGCCTCACAGGCTACAACACAATAAAACTCTAAGAAAGACTTACGAAAGCTGCTGAACATAAGGGGGCATAATTTCTGAGTAATGATGGAAATAGGGTATTCAGATACTCTAATTATTACACTTCATTTACTGCATACATACCTCATAGTGCCGGCGTTTCATCTTGAACCTTTCCTGGGGGTTGGAATAAATGTGGATACCTGAAATTCATTTTCTCTTTTGCTTCCCAAGTCATCTCTTCTCGATTGTTATTCCGCCATAAGACCTTAACTGAAGCCACTTCTTTGTTTCGAAGTCTTCGTACTTGTCTATCTAAGATGGCAATGGGTACCTTTTCATACGCCAACTTTTCTGTCACTTGTACATCATCTACTGGAACAATTCTTTTGGGATCTCCAACACATTTGCGGAGCATGGAGACATGAAAGACTGGATGAACTGATTCAAGCTCTGAAGGCAAATCCAATTCATAGGCTACTTGGCCGACCTTACGGATAATTCTGTAAGGTCCGATGTATCGAGGACATAACTTCCCTTTCCTGCCAAATCTCATCACTCCTTTCATTGGCGACACCTTCATAAATACCCAATCCTCAACCTGAAATTCCAAGTCTCGCCGGCGGTTGTCCGCGTAAGAATTTTGGCGACTTTGAGCTGTCAACAATCGATCCCGGATCACCTTGACTTTTTCTACCACTTGCTGAATCAATTCCGGGCCTATTAGCTGTACCTCTCCTATTTCAAACCACCCAATTGGGGACCTACACTTTCTTCCATATAGGGCTTCATACGGAGCCATCTGGATACTGGAATGGTAGCTATTATTATAAGAGAACTCAATAAGGGGTAGGTGATCATCCCAACTACCACTGAAATCCAGCACACACGCTCGGAGCATATCCTCCAAGGTCTGAATAGTACGTTAGGCTTGTCCATCAGTCTGTGGATGAAATGCTATGCTAAGCTTCACTTGGGTACCTATACCTTCTTGAAAGGATTTCCAGAACTTGGTTGTAAACTGCGCCCCTCTATCTGTAATAATGGATAATGGGACACCATGGAGTCGCACAATTTCCTTGAGATACAACCTCGTATAATCTTCTGCGGAGTATGTGGTCCTGACTGGAAGAAAATGAGATGCCTTTGTTAACTTGTCCATAGTTATCCATATAGAGTCATACTTGCCTCGGGAACGGGGCAACCCCACAATGAAATCCATATTGATAATTTCCCACTTCCAAGTAGGGATTTCCATTGATTGCAATAGCCCTCCTGGCTTCTGGTGTTCGATCTTTACTTGTTGGCAATTTGGACATTGGGCTACAAATTCTGCTATGTCTCTTTTCATGCCGTCCCAAGAATATATCAATTTGAGGTCGTGGTACATCTTTGTTGCGCCTGGGTGGATAGAATACCGAGAGTAATGGGCTTCTTCCAGAATTCGTCGGCGTAATTCTGCAACATTCGGAACACACAGCCTGTCATGGTATATAAGGACCTCATCCATCGAAGGTTTAAATGGAGATCTCTCTTCTTCATGAAATGTGTCTCTGTAGTGGCTCAACCGCAGATCTTCATATTGACGCTCTTTCACTTCTGCATTCAGAGACGAAACCATGGGATCATTAATACCAATCCCTACACTACCTGTATCAATTACCCACACTCCGAGATTAGCTAGCTGGTAAAGCTCATGAACTATCTCTTTCTTTTCCCGAGAGACTTCACATAAACTACCTATGGATCGGCGGCTAAGTGCATCGGCCACCACATTTGCTTTTTCGGGGTGGTATAAAATATTTGCATCATAATCTTTTAGCAACTCTAATCACCGCCTGTGTCGTACGTTCAACTCCTTCTGTTTGAAAATGTATTGGAGACTTTGGTGATCTGTAAAAAATATCAACATGTACGCCATACAAGTAATGCTTCCATATCCTCAACGCATGAATAACTGCAGCCAATTCAAGATCATGAGTTGGGTAGTTCTTCTCATGTTTCCGCAGCTTTCTCGAGGCATAAGCAATAACTCTACCGTGCTGCACCAACACACATCCGAACCCAACACCAGAAGCATCACAGTACACTGCATAACCATCGGACCCTTCTGGAAGTGTTAAGACTGGGGCTGAGGTTAATCTTTCCTTCAACGTTTGAAATTTGCGTTCACAAGTATCATTCCATTGAAATTTAGGTGACTTCTAGGTTAGCTTCGTCAATGGGGCTGAAATAGATGAGAAGCCCTCCACGAACCTTCTATAATAACCTGCCAATCCCAAAAAACTACGAACCTCGGTAGGCGTCGTAGGCCTCGGCCAATTCTTTACCGCTTCAATTTTCTGAGTATCAACTCGAATACCATCATCTGAAATAACATGGCCCAGAAATGTGACGGAATTTAGCCAAAACTTAGAGAAGTTTGCATATAGTTTTCGTGTTCGAAGAATTCCAAGTACGATACGCAAATGATCAGCATGTTCTGATTCTGTGCGAGAATACACCAGAATATCATCAATGATTACTATCACAAATAAGTCCAAGAGTGGCCTGAACACATTATTCATCAAATTCATAAACACGGCCGGAGCATTAGTCAACCCAAACGATATCACCCGAAACTCATAATGGCCATATCTCGTTCTGAAGGCTGTCTTAGGAATATCTTCTTCTCTAACCCTCACTTGATGATAACCCGACCTCAAGTCTATTTTAGAAAACCACTAGGCACTCTGTAGTTGATCAAATAGATCGTCAATCCTTGGGAGAGGATATTTGTTCTTTATCGTCACCTTGTTCAACTGCCTATAATCGATGCACATTCGTAGGGAACCGTCTTTCTTTCTCACAAACAGGACTGGTGCTCCCCACAACGATGAACTGGGTCTGATAAACCCCTTTTCGAGCAAATCTTTTAATTGCGCCTTTAACTCTTTCAATTCTGCCGGAGCCATGCGATAAGGAGGAATAGAAATAGGCTTGGTGTCCGGCAACACATCAATGGCGAAGTCAACTTCTCTTTCTGGAGAAAGGCCTGGAAGTTCATCTGGAAATACATCCTGAAATTCATTTACAACCGGGCCAGATTGGAAAGTTGGCGACTTAGCTTCGGTATCATGAACTCGGACTAGATGATAAATGTATCCTTTTTCTATCATCTTTCTGTCCTTGAGATAGGAAATAAACCTACCTCTTGGAGACGCTGTATTACCCTTCCATTCCAGCACAGGTTCTCCCGGAAATTGGAACCGAACTACTCTCATTCGACAATCAACATTAGCATAGCATGAGTCCAACCAATTTGTTATACCCCGCATTTTCAGAGCATGAGCGTGACACGTGCTTCCTCAAAATTGACAATCATGTTGTTGCCACATAATTTAAACTCACGTTGATAATGTTGTATTCCGTACTTTTGTACGTCGGATTATTCATAAGCTGAGGTGGGGCCCACACGTCGAGATTTTTTTTGGACACATGACAAGTTATATGAAGCACATATGTGAAGTTGAACACAACTCAAGAAGGACCCTTGAGCCGACTTAAAGTGGAAGTCCTCCAAACAAATATTTTTAAGTAACGTTTTCGGGTGATCTGAATTCGAGGGGAAAAAAGGTATTATACGTTTGGAATTTGGAAAACTACCAAGAAATATAAGTTGTAGATAATTGAATTAGCTTTCGACCCATAGGTTGTGGGTCCACAGGTGACATCGGAATAAGGAGATATGGACGTTTTAAGGCAGAAAGGTCAGTGGGCTAGGCCCAATCCGAGCCCAACCGGGTTAGGCCCATTACCCATGTCTTTATAAGTGCAAATTTCGTCCTTCCTCCTCATTTTAAGACTGGGAACGCCCATAAAATTCTGGGGAGAGAGAGAAAAAGAGTCTTGGAGAAGAAAAACCAATTTTGATCGAAGTCTGAGCCCCGAATCCCAAAGCCCATGAAGGGAAAAGTGTTGTACGCTGCGTTGTCTTCAATTTGAGCTAAAAACAACCAAGGATAAGAGTGATAACGTGGTGGCTGCATGCTTAAGGTATGAAAAAGGTTCCTCTTCATTGTTAACAAGTTTATTTAGAGTTTCGACGGATTAGCACGGAGAGAATAGCCTGATAAATTCGTTTGATGGTGTTGTGAATTATGGAATGAAACTTGAAGAAAATTTTGGATGGTAATAAATGTATTTAACTTGTAAAATGTGGAGGATGTTGTTATTAATGTTATTGGTATTAATTTCAGCTTCTTTACGGAAATAAAATTATTAAATAGTTATACCACAAATTGGTTGGTGGAGGAATTTAGGAAACAATGTGCGGGCTGTTTTATGACATACGTTGGTATTGGAAATGATGTTAATACTATTGGTATTGTTGTTGATGTTGTTGGTTGCTGAATTGGAATTCGGGCTAGGCATATAAACAGGGGAGATGCTGCCCGATTTTTGGCAGAATATAAAATAGTATAATTTGAAATATGGTACAAATGTGCGATGACAGAGTCTAACGTCAGTATGAATCCTTTTAAATGTAGACTTACAAGCTTGGACGAATAAGTGTAGCTTATAGGCGGTCGAACAGGTATGTAAGTCTTACCCTTTCTTTCGTTGGCATGATCCTTGTGAAACGAACAGACAAAATATATGTATGATTTCAAAGAAACTCCTATTCTTAGAGCCACTAGGATGGCTAATGTTCTTGACTTCCGAAAACTGTTTTGCTATGTCTTGATATATGTGTGTGGTTCCAAAAGTTCTATTTTGATTTGATCCATAGCGATATTCGAATGGTACTTGATATGACTATTGTTTTGATTTTCCAAAGATAGCTTCTGAAACGTTCGTAGAGGTTTCTGTACTAAAATGTCCATAACTTTCTCATATTAATTCGGATTGAATTGAAACGTGTTTATGATCCTCAAGTGTCGATTTATGTACTTATCCATTGAGTCTTAAAATTTGTTTTATACGCATATAGTTTCTCACTACTCTGCTCGTGCATGCCTCAATGTATCTTTCACTGAGTCCCGGGCTAGGATATGTTATCGTGCGTATTCCACTGCATTGTTCATCGAGTCCCTCATTAGAAGGTCGGGTACGGTATATGTATATGATGATATGATTATGGCACCGAGTCCCATGATGGGCCGGGTACGGTATATGTATGTGATGACATGATTATGGCACTGAATCCAAAGATGGGCCGGGTACGGTAAATATGTATTTATATATATGCATGCATGCTGATATGATAATGTGATGACATGATTTTATCCATCGAGTTCCATAACGGGCTGGGTACGGTATATGATAATGATATGCATAATTTATGTTTTATAGGCAAGAGTTCTGGTATTCTGAACATGGTACTTGTTTCTGTACTCCTTTTATCAGTTATGATCCTCTTTACTGTATATCATGCCTTACATGCTCAGTACATATTCTGTACTGACCCCCTTTCTTTGGGGGCTGCGTTTCATGCCACGCAGGTACACCCAGATGAATAGAAGACTTGCTAGAAGGTGTTTCAGCGGAATTAGCGAGCTCCACTTCCTTTTGGAGTGCTGCCGAGTCAGAGTTTATATGTTATGATTTCTGATTGATGTTAGAGACTTTGCAGACAGAGTCGTGGGTATAGAATGTCAGTCTTGTAAGCGGCTCCATCAGCCGATGTGTCATTTTGCGTTATGTTATAAATTCCATATGATTACAGATTTTGCTTGACTTGAGAACGACGAAAGAAATGTTTCTGAAAGCTCTTATTATGTATTTCATTTTATTTGAGTTAGGAGCCCAAGCGAGTATGTGTGTAATAAGAGTCAGCGGGTTCGCTCGGCTCCGAATATGGAATCGGGTGCCCATCACACCCTAGTAAGATTAGGGTGTGACAAAGTGGTATCAGAGCAGGTCGTCCTAGGGGTTGTCTGCAAAGTCGTGTCCAGTAGAGTCCTGTTTATGGGTGTGAAGCCGGCCACATTTATAAACATGAGGCTGCAGGGCATCTAGGGATTGTTGACCTTCTTTTTGTCTTAGATCGTGCGATAGAGCCAAGTCATAGGAAATGAGATTCCTGGCACTAACCCTTGATTTTAGCAAATGCACAGTATCGATGGGGGAAGGTAAGTGATGAAATGGGAAGTCACAGAGGTAAGTTTTGATATTCTTGTTCTTTTACCTGAAATTGGAATCTCTGGGTGGCTGGGAGATGTCGGATAACTTTATGCCCTGTGAGGCATTGTTGGTATTTGCTGCGTGCAGATCCAGAACAGTAAGAATTGTAAAGGAGACTCTGCCAGAATTGCCCAAAATCAGGTCATTTAGTTTGGTATACCTAACGGGAAGAAGCATGGAAAGGAAATATTGTAAATAGATAATAAGTAGGATGCATTGTTTTGTAGGAGTTACGAACTTGGCATGGCATGAAGAATAATTGCAAGAAAGATGATTAGCAATCCGAAGGATTAAAATGGATAACATTCGAGGTTTAGTAGGAACAAGGTCTGTTGGGGGATTCAGGGAAAGTTGACAATCAGTTTTGCTATAGATTATTATACAAGAATGGTGAGTGGGAATCCAAACAGGCTGATACCCGAGTACTTATAAGTAATGGTGACAAAGGTGTGCTCCCTACTATTAGGAATCTGGGACTCTAGGATGAAAGGTAGTCATACACAGGTGAAAGGTGAATATTGAGGATTAAAAGGGTAAAATAGTAATTGTAAAGGGAAGGATGTGTTACGAGAATGTCTTGGAATCTGTAAGACTTCGACTTGCTCCAGATCATGTAATGAAGGTCATGTAATGAGGTGGGTACGATTATACCAGCACTAATGCACCGGATTTCATCAGAGTTTCAAGGTTAAGCGTGCTGGGGTGAGAGAAATCTTAGGATGGGTGACCCCCTGGGAAATGCACTAAAAGTTCTGCAAAAGCAGACATAAAAGAAAAAAAATGAGAAGCTAGAGTAGCCTAAGGGAAATCAGAGTATACGGAATGGCTGGAAGCCTTAAGAGGTCGCATAGGACTAGGTAGACTAGACCGGTGAAGAGAAAGAAGGTGCACCACGACTCTAGAACTAGGATGAGGTTGAATAGCATTTGGAAATATTTTGTAAGCGAGGTGGTAGTAAATATATATATATGTATGCATATGGTATCCTATTTATGACTGTATCAATGGACATGTGTATCCTAGCAACCGGTGTTACAGTATGGAAGGCATCAATAGAGTAAGGGTATCGAAGCTCAAGTGACAACAAAAATAAACGGTACAAGTATTACAAGGTAAGCAGATGCTATTTTCACTACAGGTTAAGATTGGAAAGTTCTAATACAACGATATTTGGAAAAGAAAGAGAGTGAGTAAATAGAAGGCAAGGAGATCAAAATGTCGAAAAAAGTGAAAAGTAAGAAACATGATTGAGCAAAGCCTCCAAAAGAAATGACGGGCAAAGCACGAGACTATTTGGGTAAAAATTCGAAGGTAGGCATATGAAGAGGATAGAGTATGGTAATATGGAACAAAAGAGGAATATGAAGTAAGAGAAGGAATGATTAAGACTTGCGTCGATGTTAGGAGATTTCGGCCCTTGAAAGGTATATAAAGGGATAAATGTGCGGCCATATTAATGTGGTTGCCTCAGACATGGAGGAGCTTTCCTGAAAGAATGACTTAAGAATAGGACGGATTTGCGCGTCTAAAGGAATATTTCACGAACTTCAGAGTCGATGTTACAAATAACAAAAGACGAAAGGTACTCGAGGAGGAATAGACCCAAGGAAGGTTAAGGATGAAAGTAGGAAAGGTATACTAATGGGTTGGTCGAAGGAAGAGGATAGCATTTAGGAGTGGAGTAACTGGAAATATCTAACCATGGGAGTAAGAAGGATACTTTAACTAAATGACGGTAGGAAAACGATTACTCATCAAGGAAAGAACGAGGATGGTGAGTTGACACAATTGATTAGAAAATTAGTGATATGAGGCAAGAACTTCTGTAAAGACCGAGAGGTTCGATTATAAAGGAAATAGAATGAAATGTAAGAAACGTGCGTGGAGGAGAAGACAAACTTGGCCGTGGCATCAAAAAGATAAATAAAGGATTGATTGGGATGGATAACTACAAGGGAAATGCGACGAGTCTATTAGTAAAACGAAGTAACAGCGTACGGGGACAGGGGCATAGAATACTAAGGTTTGTAATGAATGTGAATAACTTTGTAAGACAACTTATGTGGTAAGTGTAATAGGGTCAATTAGAAAGAGTTACCGGTTAAGTAAGCTTACTCCACGAGCTTTATTCTGTTTTATAAGCAGTGTTATGAATGAGATCAAGAAATGGTACTCTATAGAGTTGATTATGATTGGGATATAATGAGAACGTAGCAAGAACTACAATACAAAGTAAGTAAAGTACAGCGAGGAAATGACTTAAGAGGTTTTGCAATGTCAGGACTGATAGCAAGCATGATGAAAGAGGAAGTCAACTCAAAAAAAGAAGTGAAATTGGACTAAATTCAGGTATATTACGAAGAAGACATAGGAAAGGAGGCATGACAAGATAATAAAGGTTTAGAAGAATCAAGGAAATAAGTTTTGTCAAGCAATACGTTGTGTCCCGGGCTATGATTCGAATCGCTCGTACCGGAGAAATTTTGTTGCAAATAACTATGTAGCAGGCATACTCCAAAAGGTAACGGAGGAAGTGAGAAACGCCTACGAGTAACCAAGGATAAGTATCAGGACAGGCGGGATTACTAAAGAAAAATCGCGATGTTGGAAGGAATGAAAGTTTTAAAAGAGGAATATTTATAGGAATCTCAATGCTTGGTAAAAGGAAAAAAGGCAATATGCCTATGGATAGCACGACAGCAGTACTACCTGAGATTTGGAAAACACCTCCTGCATCATGAAATCATAGGTCACCGTTTATGTATCAAATCGTGGGAGTATATGTCATAGGACCACATAAATGATCGTCCTGACGAAATGACTAGTAAAATAGTGTGGAAACGACAATAAATATTTGAAGAAGAACGGAATCTCGTTAAATCTCTATTAGCCTCCTACTTATGAGTTATTTTGTAATGACGTTCAGATCAGAGGAGAAGAGGTTGGAGGAAAGATTCATACAAGGATTTGAAAATATTTTGAATAGTGGAATAGTATGTTGTAAGTATACTCTTGTGTCCTGAGGGATAACAATGATGATGAGAAAATATTATATACAAGAGTATAAGAAATGGTGCTGAGGATCGTTGTATGGGTCGAATTGAGTCTCATTTGACTATAAATCCCTTAGCTACGGTATTTTCGACGCATTGGATGAGTAACCTGAGGTAAGGTAGTTAATGAGAATGATCCGTCATTAGCAAGGAAGTGCTATTGCAAGCCATCTGGGCGCTACCATCGGTGGAATTATGATGACATTGTAAGGAATTAAGAAGTATGACAAAAGTATTAAAAAAAGATGAAATGATATGAATATAAAGTATCACTAGAGAAGCAATATGATGGATCTTATTGGAAAAGGGACAAATGGGGGATACAGACAAAAGAAAGAATGAAAAGATCTGAATTCGCCGCATGATTCAAGAATCTTGGTTATTTTTCGACAAACTTCTGAATTCACCCCTAAGTTATTAGCCAAAATAAGGATTAGAAACTTTCAGAATAAACTGAAGGAAATAAATCATTAAAGAAGATGTTTGAAATGTTTTCGACATAAGTGCAAAAATTACCGTTAGCTAGCCAGGTGCCGGGAGTCTGATTGAAGGGAAGAGAAATTAAGCGGGACATTTCAGTGTTAAACTAGTTAAGCAGGGGACGCTAGATATGACCAGTCTTGAATTTATCTTTAAGGAAGTAAGAATAGGAATAAGTCAACTCCAAGGAGATAAAGGCTTGGGATATCTGTGCAACATAAGAAAGATACGTGGAAATCGAAGAGAACAAGAATTTCTAAACAAAAATAAAATGAGATCGAATTAGATAAAAGTATGTGGTAAGCACAGCATGAAAGGGGCATACAAGAATGTAAACAACGAACACTGAAGAGACGATGAAAGCGATAAAGTGTAAAGAGTTAGTGGACAAACGAATAATAAGAAAAAGGGATGACCTTGAGTTCAGGCGTAAACTTTGGCCACAAAGGAAGAAGAATAGATTGCATAATTCAGATAAGTTCAGTTTTAACGAGCAAGTAAGACTGCAAGTAAGTAAAGTAGATACGGACAAATACAGGTAAAAACATCGATATCTACCTCCGAGCGAACTCTACCTCAACATTCGAGGACGAATGTTTTTAAAGGGGGGAGGATGTTATACCCCGCATTTTCAGAGCATGAGCGTGACGCGCGCTTCCTCAAAATTGATAATCATGTTGTTGCCACATAATTTAAACTCACGTTGATAATGTTGTATTCCGTACTTTTGTACGTCGGATTATTCATAAGCTGAGGTGGGGCCCACACGTCGAGATTTTTTTTTGGACACATGACAAGTTATATGTATCACATATGTGAAGTTTAACACAACTCAAGAAGGACCCTTGAGCCGAATCAAAGTGGAAGTCCTCCAAACAAATATTTTTAAGCAACGTTTTCGGGTGATCTGAATTCGAGGGGCAAACACAGTATTATAAGTTTGGAATTTGAAAAAAAAACAAGAAATATAAGTTGTAGATAATTGAATTATCTTTCCAACCATAGGTCGTGGGTCCACAGGTGACGTCGGAATAAGGAGATATGGACGTTTTAAGGCAGAAAGGTCAGTGGGCTAGGCCCAATCCGAGCCCAACCGGGTTAGGCCCATTACCCATGTCTTTATAAGTGCAAATTTCGGCCTTCCTCCTCATTTTAAGACCAGGAACGCCCAGAAAATTCTGGGGAGAGAGAGAAAAAGAGTCTTGGAGAAGAAAAACCAATTTTGATCGAAATCTGAGCCCCGAATCCCAAAGCCCATGAAGGGAAAAGTGTTGTACGCTGCGTTGTCTTCAATTTGAGCTAAAAATCAACCAAGGAGAAGAGTGATAACGTGTTGGCTGCATTCTTAAGGTATGAAAAACGTTCCTCTTCATTGTTAACGAGTTTATTTAGAATTTTGACGGATTAGCACGGAGAGAATAGCCCGATAAATTCGTTTGTTGGTGTTGTGAATTTTGGAATGAAACTTGAAGAAAATTTTGGATGGTAATAAATGTATTTAACTTGTAAAATGTGGAGGATGTTGTTATTAATGTTATTGGGATTAATTTCAGCTTCTTTACGGAAATAAAATTATTAAATAGTTATACCACAAATTGGTTGGTGGAGGAATTTAGGAAACAGTGTGCGGGCTGTTTTATGACATACGTTGGTATTGGAAATGATGTTAATACTATTGGTATTGTTGTTGATGTTGTTGGTTGCTGAATTGGAATTCGGGCTAGGCATATAAACAGGGGAGATGCTGCCCGATTTTTGGCAGAATATAAAATAGTATAATTTGAAATATGGTACAAATGTGCGATGACAGAGTCTAACGTCAGTATGAATCCTTTTAAATGTAGACTTACAAGCTTGGACGAATAAGTGTAGCTTATAGGCGGTCGAACAGGTATGTAAGACTTACCCTTTCTTTCTTTGGCATGATCCTTGTGAAACGAACAGACAAAGTATATGTATGATTTCAAAGAAACTCCTATTCTTAGAGCCACTAGGATGGCTAATGTTCTTGACTTCCGAAAACTGTTTTGCTATGTCTTGATACATGTGTGTGGTTCTAAAAGTTCTATTTTCATTTGATCCATAGCGATATTCGAATGGTACTTGATATGACTATTGTTTTGATTTTCCAAAGATAGCTTCTGAAACGTTCGTAGAGGTTTCTGTACTAAAATGTCCATAACTTTCTCATACTAACTCAGATTGACTTGAAATGTGTTTATGATCCTCAAGTGTCGATTTATGTACTTATCCATCGAGTCTTAAAATTTGTTTTATACGCATATAGTTTCTCACTACTCTGCTCGTGCATGCCTCAATGTAACTTTCACTGAGTCCCTGGCCAGGATATGTTATCGTGCGTATTCCACTGCATTGTTCACCGAGTCCCTCGTTAGAGGGCCGGGTACGGTATATGTATATGATGATATGATTATGGCACCGAGTCCCATGATGGGCCGGGTACGGTATATGTATGTGATGACATGATTATGGCACCGAGTCCCAAGATGGGCCGGGTACGGTATGACTTCATTCACCGAGTCCCTCACTAGAGGGCCGGGTACGGTATATATGTATTTATATATATGCATGCATGATGATATGATAATGTGATGACATGATTTTA
The DNA here is from genome assembly GCF_019175385.1 of Lycium barbarum. Classification (NCBI taxonomy): domain Eukaryota; kingdom Viridiplantae; phylum Streptophyta; class Magnoliopsida; order Solanales; family Solanaceae; genus Lycium; species Lycium barbarum. The sequence continues at coordinate 79,892,505 of NC_083342.1, read as the reverse complement.
TCCACCGAGTCCCATAACGGGTCGGGTACGGTATATGATAATGATGTCACGACCCAGCTCCGTGGGCCACGACTGATGCCCTATTTGGACACCCCAAACAGACTTACATACTAACTCGTCATATTCTAATTTAACTCAGATTCCATATTGATCATTTTAAACAGATTTGGAAACAAATGTTATCTTAAGCGGTCGCACGTGCAAAAATATCATATCAAAGCCAGAAGGGACGGCGGAATACACATCGCCGAATATATGCACCTATACAAACATGTGGGCCACCATGGCCACTATAACAGACAGGACCGCATTACGACGCAAATCATAAACAAAACGAACACACACACGACCCATTACCCACATATATGACTACAGGCCCCTACAAATCAAATAGGAAACATATGACGGGACAGGGCCCCGCCGTACCCCAAATAGCCAAATATACAAAAACATATACATGACAAAGATATATACCAAAATATGGGCTCCGAATCAAAAGGAGCACTCTGTACTAGCAGAAGGTGTGGCCTACTCTGGCAGATCACGAGTCTCTGTACCTGCGGGCATGAAACGCAGCCCCCGACGAAAGGGGGTCAGTACGAAAGGTGTACTGAGTATGTAAAGCATAGAGTACAGAAATCCAAACCATAGCTGACATAAAAGGGTACAGGAAGTAAATACCGAACTAGTACATCAAAGTCCGTGCTGAAAACGTATGTATATATAATGCAAATAAAAATCATGCATAAGGCTCAGGAACGTGGTCACCACTCAGAAGCTGGTTCCACAACACAGCATACTCCAGAAGGTTTCAAATCTCCGTACAAACCCCGAACATAATATCGTCACAACATATCATATCATCAGAACATATCATAAGCCATATCACAGCATAACTCCATAAACGGTACCCGGCCCTATGGCGAGGTCTCGGGAACCGTAACACATCATACTGCCGAATATGTCATAATACACACGATCACAAAACTGGCCCGGGATCTGGCGAACGATATCATAATAACATGCACGAGCGGAGTAGTGAGTAACTAATGCAATTTACATATGAAAACATTTGTGAAGACTTGGTATGATCATATGACAACAAGTTAAGTAAACTAGTTTGAATAACTGAACAATATGGGGTCTGTCTCACAAAAGTATCTCTGAAATCGGATTTGTAATTCAGAGTATATATTAGAATATAATGGAGCCACTAAAACATCATTCCTTGATAGCTAAAATCATAAGCAAAAGTTCCCTTTTTACATTATACAAAAGTAAGTCGAATAGGACAAACGAAGGAGGTCTCGGGGCTAGTGGACCCACCTCGGGTCAAGTCGAGGTGGCGTACGTAATTCACAAACATTACACTCTATGGAGTCATCCATGGAGGTTTCAAGGGGATTTGCTTGCGTTTGTGAAAGTTACAGATGTTTGAACATTTCTTTCCAACAAAATAAAAGGGCTCTAATTCAATTTTACTCAATGAAATAGTACCAAAAGTAAACTCGGATTTCTATGAACAGAATATTCCCCGAGGCTCAAATCCAAACCTAGTACACCTAGGACATGCCAAGAGAAGGAAAAGGATAACTTTACATACCTTATTCACTTCTTACGCTCGCCCAAATTCAAATCCCGTTTGCTCCAAAATCTACAATTGGTCACAATTACCAAATGTGAATTTCAAGCTTTTAAGAATTCAATCTTAAATCCATATTTGTCTGCAAAAATTTCGGCAGCATTTCCCCTATAAATTCAACGTCCCCGAGAATTAACTCGGCCATAATATCAACAACAACACCCACAACAATACCAACAACATCAAGAACCATAACAAAATACATTCTAACATAAATGTTCTTCTTTTCTACGTTATGCAACAACTCCCATTCCAACTTCACACTTCCAACTTGATATCAACGTTCTCATATTTATTTACTTATTCAAGATTATCCCGCCAACTCCATATTCCATTCGAGACTTCTACAAATGCGACGAAACAACAAAGTCGCATTGTCTTCTTCCAAATTCATTAACAACAACCATAATCCACATTTTAGAACTCTACTTCCATATTTACATAAAAACTATATTAGAAACACATAATTTCCCATAACAACATACAACCAATTTCAATGCCGACTTAAATCATTAAACCTTTATTTACGTCACAGAGGTCACAACGACATAACTAACAAACTAAATGAAATTTAATTCACCTCTCCCCTTCACCACCATGGCTCACGGCCATGCACACACTTCACACACACACACGCCATGCACCCACACACCACAATTTCATAATTCTCATCTAATTCCAATCATTATAACATATTCACTTCTTCCATAACATAAAAGAATAGAATTCTTACCTTTTTCTTCAATTTTTTCAAGTTGCCACAAACGTGATTTTCTCGCTTAACTAATTATACCACGTCGAAGAGCGTCTTGAACTTAATAAGAATTCAAGAAGAAAGAGATTTTTGGATCAAAGTTGATAGACTTGGATTTTTTTCCCTTTCCTTATGGTTCGGCCGAATGGCCTCTTGAAGTGTTCTTCAATTTTTTTTTTTGTTTTGTTTCTTGAACTTTCTTGAAGATTAGCTTCTCTTATATTAATTAGTCACATGACTAATTTCATGGGCTTGGGCCAAGACCATGGCCGTCCACCCTTAAACTCTTGGGCCTCATTTTTCTCTTATTTCTTTTTGAGCCCAATTAGTTGTGAATCTTATTTTGTAACTCACGGAACTAATTTCTAAAATTCCAATTTTGCCCTTGGCCTTCCTCCGTATTTCCGCAGCAATATTTTTCATGAATAACACACATATATGAAATAAAATAAAATATAGCCCTCATTTCCTACAAAGAAAGATTATTCCAATTTTTCCAAATACGCAAAAATGCGGGATATAACATCCTCCCCCCCTTTTAGAACATTCGTCCTCGAATGTTAAATTAGCCTTATAGGTTTCACAAGCATTTTGGGGGAGTTTCTTCTTACGAGTAGCAAATATAAATTATTTACTAATCAATATAATAAATTTAGAAATTTAGATTACCTGTAGGTGTAGAGAACAAGTGAGGATACTTCTTCTTCATTTCGTCCTCTGCTTCCCAGGTCATTTCTTCTCTATTATTGTTTCGCCATAACACCTTAACAGAGGGTATGTCCTTGGTCCGCAGCCTCCTCACCTGACGATCCAGAATAGCTACAGGTTGCTCTTCATAAGACAAGTCCTCTGTTACCTGAATATCATCTACTGGAAATATTCTGGAAGGATCACCAACACATTTACGGAGCATGGATACATGAAATACCGGGTGCACTGCCTCCAGATCGGATGGTAAGTCTATCTCATAGGCGACCTCACCTATCTTACGAATAATCTGATACGACCCGATATACCGCGGACTAAGCTTAACCTTTTTACCGAATCTCATTGCACCCTTCATAGGTGACACCTTCAGAAATACCCAGTCGTCAACCTGGAACTCTAACGGTCGGCGTCGCTTATCTGGATATGATTTTTGTCTACTCTGGGCAGCCAATAACCGTTCCCGAATAAGTTTCACTTTCTCAACTGCTTGCTGAATCACATCCGGCCCAATTAGTTTAGTTTCGCCCACGTCGAACCAACCAATCGGAGATCTGCATTTTCTATCATATAGGGCTTCGTACGGTGCCATCTGGATGCTGGAATGATAACTATTATTATAAGAAAATTCAATAAGCGGCAAATGATCATCCCAGCTACCTCTGAAATCAATAACACAGGCCCGCAACATATCTTCCAATGTCTGAATAGTGCGCTCGGCCTGTCCGTCGGACTGAGGATGAAATGCTGTACTAAGACTCACCTGAGTCCCCAATCCTTCCTGGAATGATCTCCAGAAATTCGCTGTGAACTGGGTACCTCTGTCAGTGATAATAGATACAGGAACCCCGTGAAGTCTTACTATCTCTTTAAGATACAATCTGGCATAATCTTCAGCCGAATAAGTAGTCCTGACCGGAAGAAAATGGGCTGATTTCGTCAATCTGTCAACAATAACCCAAATAGAATCATACCTGTGTGGAGTGCGCGGTAATCCTATAATGAAATCCATATTGATCATTTCCCATTTCCAAGCTGGAATTTCCATTTCCTGTAGTAACCCGCCGGGCTTTTGATGCTCGATCTTGACTTGCTGACAATTTGGACATTGGCCAATGAACTCTGCAATGTTCTTTTTCATACCGTCCCACCAGTATAAGAATTTGAGGTCATGATACATTTTAGTGGACCCAGGATGAACAGAATACCGATCATTATGCGCTTCGCCCATGATTCGCCGCCGTAGCCCTGCAACGTCCGGTACACATAATCTGTCTCCATATAATAATACCCCTTCAGGCGAAATTTCAAACTGAGTCTTTTCTTTATTAAGGGCCACATTTCTATACTGTGCCAAAACAGGATCTTCAAACTGACGCTGCTTTACCTCTTCTATAATGGATGACTCAGCAACCTCTCGAACAGAAACCCCAGCATCTCCAGAATCTGCCAAACGGACTCCAAGGTTAGCTAACTGACAAATCTCATGAACTAATTCTTTCTTATCAGGCTGCACATCAGTCATACTGCCCATGGACTTGCGGCTCAGTGCATCAGCTACCACATTAGCTTTCCCAGGATGATACAAAATATCGACGTCATAATCTTTCAATAATTCAAGCCATCTTCTCTGCCGCAAATTCAGCTCCTTTTGTTTAAAAATATACTGGAGGCTCTTATGGTCCGTATAAATATCAACGTGGACCCCATATAAATAATGCCGCCATATCTTCAAAGCATGAATCACCGCGGCCAATTCCAGATCATGAGTGGGATAATTTCTCTCATGCGGTATGAGCTGCCGGGAAGCATAGGCTATGACTCGACCGTGCTGCATTAACACACAGCCAATCCCAATACCGGAGGCATCACAATAAATGACGTACCAGTCTGACCCCTCTGGATGAGCTAAGACTGGAGCTGTAATTAATTTCTCTTTTAGTGTCTGGAAACTGCGCTCACAGGCATCAGTCCACTGAAATTTTGCTGCCTTCTAAGTTAGCTTTGTTAATGGTGCCGCAATAGAAGCAAAATTCTCCACAAATCTTCTATAATATCCGGCCAAACCTAGAAAACTGCGTACCTCTGTCGGTGTAGTAGGCCTAGGCCAATTCTGTACAGCTTCAATCTTCTACGTATCGACCCGAATACCATCTGCTCCGACAATATGCCCCAAGAATGCCACTGAGGTCAACCAGAATTCACATTTGGAGAATTTAGCATATAATGTTTGCTGCCGAAGTGTGCCAAGTATTGTTCTCAAATGATCTGAATGCTCCTCTGCTGATCGTGAGTAAACTAAAATATCATCAATAAATACAATCACGAACATATCAAGGAACGACCGGAATACCCGATTCATCAAATCCATGAATACCGCTGGAGCATTAGTCAGCCCAAAAGACATCACTCTGAATTCATAATGCCCGTACCGGGTCCTGAAAGCAGTCTTCGGAATATCGGCCTCTCGTACCCGTACCTGATGGTAGCCTGAACGCAAATCTATCTTCGAAAAATATTTGGCACCCTGCAACTGATCAAATAAATCGTCAATCCGAGGGAGGGGATATTTATTCTTTATAGTCACCTTGTTTAGCTGTCTGTAGTCAATACACATCCGCAGTGACCCGTCTTTCTTTCTTACAAATAATACCGGCGCTTCCCAGGGTGATGTACTGGGTCTGATGAAGCCTTTGTCTAATAGATCTTTTTGCTGTTCCTTCAATTCTTTCAGTTCTGCCGGTGCCATTCTGTACGGAGGAATAGATATGGGCTGTGTATCTGGCAACAAATCTATCGTAAATTCTATCTCCCGTTCAGGGGGAAGACCTAGAAGCTCATCTGGGAATACATATGGAAATTCATTGACAACTGGAACTGACTGGAGCGTAGGTGTCTCGGCCTTAGTATCGTGCACACGGACCAAATGATAGATATAACCTTTCTGAATCATCTTCTTAGCCTTGAGGTATGAAATAAACTTACCCCTCAGCGATGTTGTACTCCCTGACCACTCTATGACTGGTTCCCCTGGAAACTGGAAACGAACTACCTTTTTCTGGCAGTCAACATTAGCATAACAGGAAGCTAACCAGTCCATGCCCATAATAACATCAAATTCCAGCATATCTAATTCTACCAAATTAGCTTTAGTGCAACGATCATATATAATCACAGAACAATCTTTATATACCTGCCTCGCTATAATAAAGTCCCCAACCGGTGTAGCCACTTCGAATGGTTCTATAGGTTCGGGTATTATTCCAATTTTACTAGCAACGAGCGGGGAGATATATGATAAAGTAGAACCAGGATCAATTAATGCATATACAGATCGGGAGAAAACAAGTAATGTACCTATAACAACATTTGGCGACGCCTCCTGGTCCTGACGGGTAGCCAATGCATATATGCGGTTCGAAGGACCGCTAGAATCTGAAACACCGCCACGGACTCGACTGCGGCTCGCCGGTACCGACATACCTCGCCCCGCAGGGCGCATAGCTGAAGGAGTAGAGGATAAACCAGCAGCTGATCCCGTCGGCTGAACTGTACCACCAGAACCACTCACCAACGGACAATCACGCATAACATGGCCCTGACGGCCGCAAGAAAAACAGGCTCCTGTAGCTCGGTAGCACTCCCCTGGGTGCGATCTCCCACAGTATGAACAACGGGGCCTGGGTGGTCTGGACTGGCTGGAACCTATGGTCATCTGCGAACCTGGTGCCCTGGAACTCTGGCCGGCCCCAGACAGTCCTGCACCATCAAATCATCTACCGGTGGACTGTGTACCCCGGCTTGACGGAGGAGGATATCTGCCTGACTGCTGTGGCTGAGGCTGCCCGCCTCGAAAATCTCCAGAATATCCCGCTGATCTGGCCCTCTTAAACTGCCTCCTGTCTCGATCCCTACTGGGCTGCTCTCCCCTATGCCGGTCCTCCATCCCCTGGGCATAAGCCTGTAATCGGGCGATATCCATATCAGTCTGCGATGCCATCGCCATACAGCTATCAACCAGGTAGCGGTCCAACCCTATCACGTACCGGTGCATCCGGTCAGCCATATCCGCTACTATAGCAGGTGCATATCGAGCCAAAGAATCAAACTCCAAATTATACTCACGAACACTCCGACCTCTCTGCCGCAACTGCAAAAATCTATCAACTCTCGCCCTCCGCAACTCCGGGGGCAAAAAGTGGCGAAGAAAAGCGGCTACAAACTCGTCCCACGTAGCTAGGGGAGCACTCTCACCTCTGGACAACTCCCAGGACTCATACCAATTAATAGCAACATCTCGTAATCTGTGTGAAGCTAGCTCAACAGACTCGGTCTCTGAAGCCCTGACCAGTCTCAGTGAGCGTTGCATCTGCCGAATGAAATCCTGGGGGTCCTCCTCGGGCCTGCACCCGAAAAACTCTGGGGGATTACATGTCAGAAAATCACGGACCCTCAGGCTATCACGCCTGTCATCATCATCATCTTTCAGCCCGCGTCTGCGAGCCTGTCCTGCCACCAACTTCGTCAGCAACTGTACGGCCTCCCTCATAGCCCTATCCTCCGCCCCAGAATGAGGAGCTGGAGGCTCGGGCGCTAGAGCCCCTGGAGCTAATGATGGACCTGGTCCAGGCTCCACCGGTGGTGGTGTCGCCGAACCCTCTGACTGCGGCACAACATCGGGCATAATCTGAGCACGAGCCCGAGTAACCCTCTGCGTCTGACTAGTCTCTCCTACCATCACCTTGCCTTTCTGGGCAGCCGTCGCCTTCTTCGGAGGCATTACTGAAAAACACAACAACCGATCAGAAAAGAGTCATCCTAATAGCACAGCTCTATCGCACGATCTAAGATTCAAAGAAAGGTAACACCCTAAATGTCCTGTAGCCTCCTGTTTATAGATGTGGTGCACAGCACACCGATAAACAAGACTCTACGAGACACGGCCTGTAGACATTCCGAGGACAAACCGCTATGATACCACTTTTGTCACGACCCAGCTCCGTGGGCCACGACTGGTGCCCTATTTGGACACCCCAAACAGACTTACATACTAACTCGTCATATTCTAATTTAACTCAGATTCCATATTGATCATTTTAAACAGATTTGGAAACAAATGTTATCTTAAGCGGTCGCACGTGCAAAAATATCATATCAAAGCCAGAAGGGACGGTGGAATACACATCGCCGAATATATGCACATATACAAACATGTGGGCCACCATGGCCGCTATAAAAGACAGTACCACATTAAGACGCGAATCATAAACAGAACGAACACACACACGACCCATTACCCACATATATGACTACAGGCCTCTACAAATCAAAACGGAAACATATGACGGGACAGGGCCCCGCCATACCCCAAATATCCAAATATACAGAAACATATACATGACAAAGATATATACCAAAATATGGGCTCCGAATCAAAAGGAGCACTCTGTACTGGCAGAAGGTGTGGCCTACTCTGGCGGATCACGAGTCTCTGTACCTGTGGGCATGAAACGCAGCCCCCGACGAAAGGGGGTCAGTACGAAAGGTGTACTGAGTATGTAAAGCATAGAGTACAGAAATCCAAACCATAGCTGACATAAAAGGGTACAGGAAGTAAATACCGAATCAGTACATCAAAGTCCGTGCTAAAAACCTATGTATATATAATGCAAATAAAAATCATGCATAAGGCTCAGGAACGTGGTCACCACTCCGAAGCTGGTTCCACAACACAGCATACTCCAGAAGGTTTCAAATCTCTGTACAAACCCCGAACATAATATCGTCACAACATATCATATCATCAGAACATATCATAAGCCATATCACAACATAACTCCATAAACGGTACCCGGCCCTATGGCGAGGTCTCGGGAACCGTAACACATAATACTGCCGAATATGTCATAATACGCACGATCACAAAATCGTCCCGGGATCGGGCGAACGATATCATAATAACATGCATGAGCGGAGTAGTGAGAAACTAATGCAATTTACATATGAAAACATTTGTGAAGACTTGGTATGATCATATGACAACAAGTTAAGTAAACTAGTTTGAATAACTGAACAATATGGGGTCTGTCTCACAAAAGTATCTCTGAAATCGGATTTGTAATTCAGAGTATATATTAGAATATAATGGAGCCACTAAAACATCATTCCTTGATAGCTAAAATCATAAGCAAAAGTTCCTTTTTGACATTATACAAAAGTAAGTCGAATAGGACAAACGAAGGAGGTCTCGGGGCTAGTGGGCCCACCTCGGGTCAAGTCGAGGTGGCGTACGTAATTCACAAACATTAGACTCTATGGAGGTTTCAAGGGGATTTGCTTGGGTTTGTGAAAGTTACAGATGTTTGAACATTTCTTTCCAACAAAATAAAAGGGCTCTAATTCAATTTTACTCAATGAAATAGTACCAAAAGTAAACTCGGATTTCTATGAACAGAATATTCCCCGAGGCTCAAATCCAAACCTAGTACACCTAGGACATGCCAAGAGAAGGAAAGGGATAGCTTTACATACCTTATTCACTTCTCACGCTCGCCCAAACTCAAATCTCGTTTGCTCCAAAATCTACAATTGGTCACAATTACCAAATGTGAATTTCAAGCTTTTAAGAATTCAATCTTAAATCCATATTTGTCTGCGAAAATTTCGGCAGTATTTCCCCTATAAATTCAACGTCCCCGAGAATTAACTCGGCCATAATATCAACAACAACACCCACAACAATACCAACAACATCAAGAACCATAACAAAATACATTCTAACATAAATGTTCTTCTTTTCTGCATTATGCAACAACACCCATTCCAACTTCACACTTCCAACTTGATATCAACGTTCTCATATTTATTTACTAATTCAAGATTATTCAAACATAATTCAATAGCATTTCAAGCAATACTCAAGGATTCAAACAATCCCGCCAACTCCATATTCCATTCGAGACTTCTACAAATGCGACGAAACAACAAAGTCGCATTGTCTTCTTCCAAATTCATTAACAACAACCATAATCCACATTTTAGAACTCTACTTCCATATTTACATAAAAACTATATTAGAAACACATAATTTCCCATAACAACATACAACCAATTTCAATGCCGACTTAAATCATTAAACCTTTATTTACGTCACAGAGGTCACAACGACATAACTAACAAACTAAATGAAATTTAATTCACCTCTCCCCTTCACCACCATGGCTCACGACCATGCACACACTTCACACACACACACGCCATGCACCCACACAGCACAATTTCATAATTCTCATCTAATTCCAATCATTATAACATATACACTTCTTCCATAACATAAAAGAATATAATTCTTACCTTTTTCTTCAATTTTTCCACTTGCCACAAACGTGATTTTCTCGCTTAACTAATTATACCACGTCGAAGAGCGTCTTGAACTTAATAAGAATTCAAGAAGAAAGAGATTTTTGGATCAAAGTTGATGGACTTGGATTTTTTTTTTCCTTTCCTTACGGTTCGGCCGAATGGCATCTTGAAGTGTTCTTCAATTTTTTTTTTGTTTCTTGAACTTTCTTGAAGATTAGCTTCTCTTATATTAATTAGTCACATGATTAATCACATGACTAATTTCATGGGCTTTGGCCAAGACCGTGGTCGGCCACCCTTAAACTCTTGGGCCTCATTTTTCTCTTATTTCTTTTTGAGCCCAATAGAAGACTTGCTTGAAGGTGTTTCAGCGGAATTGGCGAGCTCCACTTCCTTCCGGAGTGTTGCCGAGTCAGAGTTTATATGTTATGATTTCTGATTGATGTTAGAGACTTTGCAGACAGAGTCTTGGGTATAGAATGTCAGTCTTGTAAGCGGCTCCATCAGCCGATGTGTCATTTTGCGTTATGTTATAAATTCCATATGATTACAGATTTTTCTTGACTTGAGAACAACGAAAGAAATGTTTCTGAAAGCTCTTATTATGTATTTCATTTTATTTGAGTTAGGAGCCCAAGCGAGTATGTGTGTAATAAGAGTCAGCAGGTTCGCTCGGCTCCGAATATGGGGTCGGGTGCCCATCACACCCTAGTAAGATTAGGTGTGACACAATACATACCCATAATTACATCAAAATCTAACATCTCCAGCTCAATCAAATCAGCTTTTGTTTGGCGATCACATATCACAGCTACACAATTTCTATACACTTGTCTTGCTATCACGGGATCACCAACCGGAGTAGATACCCCAAAAGGTTTGATTGGATCAGGTGTCACCCCAATGTGACCAGCAACATACGGGGTAATATAGGAAAAAGTGGAACCCGAATCTATCAAGGCATACACATCATAGGAAAATATGCGTAATGTACCTGCAACCCCATCGGGGGAGGAATCAAGTTCCTGTCGTCCGGCTAAAGCATATATACGGGGCTGAGTGGCGCCTGAAGTAGATGCTGCCCCTCTTCCTCTACCTCGGCCTGCTGACAGTTGAGGAGCCTGCCCTACCGGGCGCACTGAGAAAGAACCAGCGGCTGAACCAGTGGGCTGAACCCCAACTCTGCCACTCGCCGACGGGCAATCTCTCATCATGTGCCCCACCTGACCACAAGTATAACAAGCATCCGTGCCTTGGCAACATTGTCCGGAATGTAGTCTACCGCATTGGCTGCATCGTGGTACTAGGGGTCTCCTCTGGCTATAGTCTTCCCTGAACTGAGAATTTGAGTGTTATATCCCATATTTTCATACATTGGGACGTTTTAAACTAAACGCGACAAGTTAAAGACAAGACTATTTTAAGATACGAAGTAGAGACTTTAACTTCCGGTTTCGTTTCAAGTCACAAGTTACCTACAAATTTCGGTTGGCATAGAAGCATTAATGGAAAATTGGGATTAAATTAACCATGATTAGATTATTAAGTGGGATTAAAAAAACCAAATCAGTCCATTAAATAAGCCATAGTGGCCGTGTAAGTTATAGTGGAATGGTCAAAGATAATTGACCCAAATATTGAGTGGGACACTTGTCCAACCCATGCAACTCATATATATGTAAGAATTCTGATTCATTGTCAACTAAACAAGTCATTTGCATCTTTACAAAGTAGAAAACTTAGTGATAGAAAGAGAGGCTCTCGGCTAGAGCTAGCCGAGAATGGTGAAGTGAAATTGATCCAAAAATTTCAGTTCCTCAAGCAATTTAACTCCCTTATAGGTGTACAATAACGTGTAGCATTCACTGGTATAGCAAGAACAAGTGTTAAAATTCAAAAAGTGAAATTGAAGGGCTAGCCGATTGAAGTGTTTAGTTACAAGGTAAGAATTGATCCCTTCTTATGTGTTTTGTGGTGAATTGAATGTATATGGTTGTGCATGTTGGTATTGGACTGTTTTTTCTTGAAGTTGAAGTGAGTCGTGCACATTGACTTATGTGAAATGATGCTTAATCTCCTTGTACATGTATTGGGAATTAATTGAATGTGTTGTAGTATGGATAAATGGATGAAAATCATGAAGTTGTTGTAGTTGTGTTGAAGCCGTGTAGGGGGCTGGTTTGGAGGAATTAATGGATTGTTTTGTGTCATGTTTTAATTGTTGTTGTTATGCACATTGTGGTGTATCGTATGCATTATGAATATGTGAGTTGAGGTGTAAAAGAAATGAATTATGTTGACGTAGGAAAACAGTCCCAAACCGTGGACTATTTTAATGATAGGAGTGGATTAGTGTGTTTTGAATGTTGATTGTTGTTATGAACGTATAGTGAAAGTGAAGCTTAATGATTCAAGTTGAAATTGAAATGGTTTGTGGGCTGTTGTAAGAATAAATATGATGCTAAAACAGTTCCAATAATCGTATAAGTAATGTTGTAAACGTGTTGTTGTCGTTGTAGTTGAAGTTGGAAAACTGCGAATTGAAAATGGTAATGTTGTGCGTGCTGTTTGGCCGTGAATAGGGGACTGTTTTGAATGATGTACGGACTGTCCAAAGTTCCCTTAAGTCATGTTTAACCAAGTTTGGATTGATACTTGAAAGTATGATTAGCAATATTAGTTTGTAGTACTAGTTGGTTTGAATACGAACGAAACGTCGTCTAAATGTTAGAAAGGGATTGTTAACGTTAAAATACATATTGAATTCCCTCGTAGACTAATCGTAGTTCTTGATATCTTGATATAGAATATGTACCATTGGGCAGCAAGTACAAGTTATAATACGACTAAACGCTAAAGGTATGTAAAGTCTATTCCTTCTTTTTCTTGGCATGTCCTAGACATAAGTAAGAAATGATATGAACCTTGGGGTAAATTCTACTCTCTAGTTCCAAGCATAACTTATGATTCTATTCATTCCTTAATGTTATTGTCACGAGCCTACTATATGATTGACTAATAAATGATGTATAGAAGTTCCTACTCTTAAAGAATTGCATAATTAGAGGCATACTTGGCTTTCAAAAGCTACACCATGTTAAATTGATACATGTACATGAAATCTGAAACGTTCCTTGTTATAGTTTGTAGTGAATTTAGAAAGAACTTAATATGATCATTATCCTGATACTTGAGAGCGGATTAGTTTACTTATCTATTGAGTCTCAAAAGATGATTTGTATGTATGTGGTTGCTCATTACTCTGCTCGTGCTTACCGTTACATCCTTCACTGAGTCCCAGGCCAGGACACGTTTTCGTGCGCATATTTATTACATTATTCACCGAGTCTCTCACTAGAGGGCCGGGACACGTTATATATATATGATGATATGATGATATGATGACATGATGATATGGGGATGGCGGCCAGGAGGGCATATGTTCATTATTCACCGAGTCCCTCACTAGAGGGTCGGGACACGTATATGTATATGTTTATGATGCTATGATTGTAATTACCGAGTCCCTCACTAAAGGGCCGGGACACGTTATATATGTTATATACAGAATGATTATTCAGCTTTGATTACAAAACTCTATATTGATATTGATATTGATATGAGAACGATACCGATGAAATATGTTCAAAGGTAAGTTTTATGAAATTCTGTTTGTTGCATTGGGTCCTACACACCTTGTCTCAGTATGAGTCTATTACTATATTTCATGCTTTACATGCTCAGTACATATTCCGTACTGACCCCCTTTCTTCGGGGGGCTGCGTTCATGCCAGCAGGTACAGACGCTCGTTTTGGAGATCCGCAGTCTAGGATATCTATTCAGCTACTTTGGAGTGCTCCTTTGTCCCGGAGCCTAGCTTGTGGTATAACTCCCTTTTGGTTGTATATATATGTGTTTGTTCGGGGTACGGCGGGGCCCTGTCCTGTCATATGATATTGTCATCACTCTTAGAGGTCTGTGGACATTTGTGTGGGTCTGTATATAGTTGGTGTTGCGTTGTATGAATACGACTTATGTTTGGGGCGTACCCATTCGTAATGGCAGCCTTGTCGGCTTGCATATATATATATATATATATATATATATATATATATATATATATATATATATATATATATATATATATATATATATATATGTTTGGGATGTTGCGTGTAGTGGCAGCCTTGTCGGCTTGCGTAGATATATATATGTTGTTGTTGAAGATCGTAACTCCTCAGGAGACAGGTGCCTACGACATACAGAATTGTGACAGCTTTAAAATAACGTCCTGCCTTTTTATACAAATAAGTTCATAATATGCTGGTTATAAAAGATTATAGTTAACAGGGGATATGAGTGTCCAGCTCGGGCACTAGTCACGGCCTACAGGGTTGGGTCGTGACATTGAGGCCCTCGAACTTTGACCCTGTCCTGAACGAAAGGAGCGATCAAATCTCCTACCCGTAAACCGAGGAGGTGCGCTAGTCACCGACTGGCCTGAATGTCTAGAAGATGTCTACATTGGTCCCCCTCTATAATCACTGCCTGCCCCCATAGACCTAGCCCTCTTGCCTTGCCGTCTATCAATATCACGATCACTTCTTTGTGGTTGTTGTCGCCCCTCTAAATTCTGGGCATGGGCTTGTATCCGAGAAATATCCATCCTATCTTGTAGCGAAGCTGTCAAGCAATCCTTGAATATATGTGGCCCTAAGCCACTCACGAATCTATGTACCCGATCTCCTATGTCGGCAACCATAGCCGGGGCATATCTAGCCAAAGAATTAAATTTTATGCTATACTCCCGGGCACTCATATTCCCTTGCCTCAAATTTATAGATCTATCCGCCCAAGCTCGGCGGACCTCGGGTGGCAAGTAGTGACGAATAAAAGCATCCATGAATTCTTGCCAGACTGGAGGAGGTGCATTCTCTCCTCTTGATAATACCCAGTTATTACACCATAAGACTGCCACATCCCGGAGCCTATAAGATGCAACTCCACAGATTCAATTTCGGAGGCTTGGACAATCCTCAACGTTCTCAACATCTCGTCAATGAAACCTTGCGAGTCTTCATCCGGCTTTGACCCAAAAAACTCCAGAGGATTTAAAGTCATAAAATCACGGGCTCGGGTACTGGCTGATCAATCACTTGGGCCTGTATTCTGTCGTTGTGCCTGAGCAGCAACCAACTGTGTTAATAAATGTATGGCCTCGGTCATTTGTTGACCTGAAGCAACTGGTGGAGGGATTGGAGCTGGAGCTCCTCTTTGCTCTTCCACATTAGGCGGGGTGGAGGAAGTATTAGATAGGGCCTCGTTATGTGATTCGCCTCCCTCTATATCCGTTGGCGGATCTCTTACTACTCGCCAGTTTGTCGTAGTCTTGCCCTTCTGGGCGGCTGTAGCTTTTCCCTTTGGCGGCATTCTGAAATAACAACACACTATTAGGGAGGATAAAATCTTATACACAGCTCTATCGCACGATTTCATAAGGAGAAAGATGGTCATTTTCCTAAATGCCCTGTAGCCACTTGTTTATTAGCGTGGCGCACAACACACCATAAACAAGACTCTACTAGACATGGCTCGTAGACACTTCCAAGGACTGAACTGCTCTGATACCACTTTTGTCACGACCCGACCCGGGGCCGCGATAGGTCAATCTACTGCTTATCGCTCTCATTTAAAGCTCTCTTATCAACATCAGACTCAAATTGTGAGAAAAACGTCTTTCATTCAGAAACATAAATACTTTTATATGCACAAGCCTTTTGGTCATATATATATATATATATATATATATATATATATATATATATATATATATATATATATATATATATATATATATACATGCACGTGGTAGCAACTTCGTGAGACCATACCACCCACATTGCGTATCTACGAGCCTCTACTAGAGTACTAGACATATGGACGGGACAGGACCCCGTCGTGCCCAAAACATACATGTATATAAAAGGAGAACCATAAGCACCTCCGGAACAATGGAGTGCTCTTACTGCTAGCAGCTCCTACGAGTCTGGAGCAAGATCACCTCCCTGTCTACCTGTGGGCATGAACATAACGTCCAAAGGAAAAGGACGTCAGTATGAACATTGTACTGAGTGTGAGAGAAATAATGTCACGACCCAACTCCGTGGGCCGCGACTGGTGCCCTATTTGGACACCCCAAACGGACTTACTTACTAACTTGATTTAATTTAACTCAGATTCCATATTAATCATTTTAAACAGACTTGAAATCAAATATTATCTTAAGCGGTCGCGCGTGCAAAGATATCATATCAAGCCAAAAAGGGGCGGCGGAATACACATCGCCGAATATATGCACATATATAGACATTTGGGCCACCATGGCCGCCATAACAGACAGGACCGCATTAAGACGCAAATCATAAACAAAGCGAACACACATAGGACCCACGACCCACATATATGACTACAGGCCTCTACAAACCAAAACGGAAACATATGACGGGACAGGGCCCCGCCGTACCACAAATAGTCAAATATACAGAAACATATAAATGACAGAAGATATATATACCAAAAGATGGGCTCCGAATCAAAGGAGCACTCTGTAGTAGCAGAATATGTGTCCTACTCCGGCGGATCACGAGTCTCTATACCTGCGGGCATGAAACGCATCCCTCGAAGAAAGGGGGTCAGTACGAAAGATGTACTGAGTATGTAAAGCATAGAATACAGAAATCCAAGCCATAACTGACATAAAAGGGTACAGGAAGTAAATACTGAACCAGTACATCAAAGTCCGTGATGAAAATATATGTATATGTAATGTAAATAAAAATCATACATAAGGCTCCGGAACGTGGTCACGACTCCGACGGTGGTGCCACAACACAGCATACTCCAGAAGGTTTCAAATCTCCGTACAACCCCAAACATAACATATCATCGCAACGTATTGTATCATCAAAACATATCATAAGCCATATCACAGCATAACTGCATAAACGGTACCCGGCCCTATGGCGAGGTCTCGGGAACCGTAACACATCATACTGCTGAATATGTCATAATACGCACGATCACAAAACCGGCCCGGGAACCGGCGAATGATATTATAGTAGTAGGCACGAGCAGAGTAGTGCGGAAACCATATGCATATACACAATTAAATTCCAAGACTCGACAAATAAATACATATACATATATATTGAGATCAGAAAGCTCAAAGCAAGTATCGAGTCTGTCGGAATTAGTATATAAAAGGTGCGAGCCTTTAGATTTATAAAACTTTCGAAAAATACCTCATAGGCCATTTCCTGAAAATTTAGTATTATTCACGGTAAGGAGCTTTCAAATAACTTATGGAGCAAATCAAACGGAGTCTTAAATTCATAGGCAAAATTCCCCTTTTTATATCATACAAAAATAGATCAAGTAAGACAAACGAAGGAAGTCTCGGGACTAGTGGGCCCAC
The DNA here is from genome assembly GCF_019175385.1 of Lycium barbarum. NCBI lineage: Eukaryota > Viridiplantae > Streptophyta > Magnoliopsida > Solanales > Solanaceae > Lycium > Lycium barbarum. The sequence goes on along the minus strand of NC_083342.1, from coordinate 79,874,567 downwards.
CTCGGGTCAAGTCGAGGTGGCGTACGAAATTTACAAACATTAGACCTTATGGAGTCATCCATGAAAGCTTAGGAGTGATTCGATCATGTTTATGAAAGTTACGAACGTTTGAACATTCTTTCCAACAAAATGTCAAAGTTCTAATTCAATTATACTGAATGGAATAGTGCTAAAAGTAAACTCGGATTTCTATGAACAGAATATTCCCCGAGGCTCAAATCCAAACCTAGTATACATAGGACATGCCAAAAGAAGAAAAGGTGGGGCTTTACATACCTTACTTGCGTCTTACGCTCGCCCAAGCTCAACTCCCGTTTCCTCCAAAATCTACAATTGGTCATAGTTGCCAAATATGAGTTTCAAGCTTTTAAGAATTAAATCTTAAATTCATATTTGTCTACCGAAATTTCGGCAGCATTTCCCCTATAAATTCAACATCCCCGAGAGTTAACTCGGCTATAATATCAACAACAACACCCACCACAATACCAATAACATCAACAACCACAACAAAACACACTCTAACATAAGTATTCTTCCTTTCTACATGATGCAACATCTTTCATTCCAACTTCACATTTTCAAACTAATACCAAAGTTTCCATATTCATTTACTAATTAAGATCATTCAAACATAGGCCAAGAACATTCCAAGCAATCTATACAATATTCAACAATCCCATCAATTTCCATATTCCGCCCGAATTCCTACATACGCAACAAAACTACCACGATGCATTTTCTACTTTCAAATTCATAGTCAACAACAACAATCCACACTTTAACACTTCATTTCCATAATATCATAAAATCATACTAAAATGACATAATCTTCTACAATCAATTTCCATGCCAACTTAAACCATTTAACCCCCATTTACATTATAAGGATCACAACTAACATATTAAACAAAATTAATCCACTTCCATTTTATCCCCCACACTACACGGCCCCCCTACTCCATTTTACAACTTCAACCAAATCATCAAACTTCCATGTCCAATATGGAACTTACAACAACCCTAACTAGAATACTACATAAAATTCAACTCATATTGCCTATACAACAATACATATACACGACTACATACACACATACACACCCACTATACAAACTTCCATATTTCCACAAGTTCTACCCATTTCTACATACTACAACATAAACAAGCCTTCATAACATAATTAAAAGGGATTAATTCTTACCTTTTCCTCCTAACTTCTTCACTTGACCAAAGTGTTAAACCGACGAAACGAGCGGTCTATCTTCCGAAATAACTACACCACGTTGTAGAGGGTCCTTGAATTAGTGGAAATATCACAAGAAAATAATTTTAGAAGCAAGATTTCAAGGTGGCAAAATTTGGTGAGCTTGGCCGAATGGCCTTCAACTTTGGCTCTTCTTTGTTTTGTTTTTCTCCTTCTTTGTTTCTTGAAACTTCTTATGGATAAGTTGAAGAATATATGGTCCCTTTTTTTTATAATTTAGCACATGGAAATTAATTAATTTTTGGTGGGCTTGGGCCATATATGGCCGGCCACCCCTCACTTTGGGCCTCATTTTTCTCTTATCTTTTTTTTTAGCCCAATTAATTATGGAGCTTGTTTTGTAATTCCCGAAACAAATTTCCAAAATTCCAATTTTTCCCCTAGCCTTCCTCAATACTTCCACATTAATATTCTTTCATGAACAACTCATATGTTAAATAAAATCAATTATGACCTTATTTCTTACAAGTCAAAATTGTTTCAAATTTTCCGAATGCGCAAAACACGGGATATAACACATAAACAATAATATCACATCAATGAAATAACGGAAGCATCAATGAGGAACATCTGTATCTGACTGTCACATAGAAAAGGAGTGATGCATGCTGGCTTACTCATAGTCATCATCATATCATATGTGCATAAATATATAAACTGCCCGTCCATATCGGATCGGTGTAATAATCATTAGCATTATCCTGCGTCCAGACCTCCCGCGTTCGGGGTATCATCTCCTGCCACCCACTAGTGGTGTCTGCCCATGCCATATTTCCATGGTGTATAGCTACCCGCCTTAGCGGTGACTACCCGGCCGAGTAGGCGCGGTGTGATATCATCCGTATAATATACTCATCATAATGCATACATAAAGGCTTAAGGTTAACTACGCTTTGTCGGGGTGACGTAAGGTTGTGATCCCCGGTTCCATTGAAGGGAATGGTATATGAGGCGAGTGTAAGCCATAATGACATCATATCATGAACATCTAGAACTCCTATACTCTAACTCATTCCCTTGTGTAGAAAATTAGGGATATCAACTCGTATCTTTTCGGAACTTAAAAGATTCATGGAGAAGAAAGAAAGTCATATTATAGGATTCATGCCATGGAAGGAAAGGACTATCCTTACATACCTTTGTCTTTTAACTATCTTATCGCTTGATCGTCCTCCTTGATGCTCGCGTTTAAACCTTCGAGAGGAATCGTTAACATTAGTTACTCGGCTATAAGAACATTTCACTATTTCTAGGGAAAATTGGGCAGCACTTCCTTTGTTCATACTACTTTTCCCACATTTTATATCAACTCCCCACGTTAATAACAACATCCACAATATAGCAACAACAATCATCATTTATCTACAATTACCACAATTCACCATTTCCCTTAGATTTCTCTACAATTATGATTATAACTCATTATCGCGTTTTCTTATATATAACACTTATTTCATGGTCTAAAGGTCACTTATAACATATTCACAATCACAGCATACCAACATTCATAATTCACACCAATCACTATTCACACCTTCATAACCCAATTTCTATGTCTTTCCACAATTCAAGTGTTTCAACTTTCAACCACTCAAACCATATAAAAGGGTCATAAAAATCACCTTAGATGATAGATGAACAACCTTTTAATGGAACTTCTCTTCTTGCACCAAAACCCTAACTCACTCTTCTTGCGTTTTCTTGGCTTAGATGAACTTTTAATGGGTTTCATAAACTCGATTTCATGGATTTGGTGTAGTTGACCATGGTTTTCCTTTGATTTCTTATGGATGGATGATGGAGAAGGTTCTAGAGAGTTCTTGGAGAGAAGAGAGTGGAAGATGAAATGAAATAAGAAATGGAGGAGGGGTCTTATATTAATTCATGAAATCAGTCCCGTCCTAGATGTACGGTGCGATCGACGGAGCGTCGATCCAAGCGTTGAAGTTATCAAATTTCCAGTGAGTAATCTGTCTTTTCTTCTCATTCGACGGTGAGAAGGACGGTCCGTCGAACTGATCGACGGAGCGTCGACCTGTTCGTCGAGTGGTCTTTGCTCCAGCTCAGTTTTACGGCGCCATCGATGGGGCGTCAACTCGTTCGACGATACAAGGACGACCGTCGAACCCCCTTTTCACAGGACTGCGGTGAAGTTTCATTTAATGGGCTTTTCTCCCTTGCCTTTAAATTCTCTGAAAATTTACGTTAGTCCCTTCATCGCTTAGCAACCCAAAGTTCCGAGGTGTAACAGGCATAATCAACTGCTTATCTATAATCAAAACACTTAGGATTAGAGTCAGGGACATCACATCCTATAGTTTAGCTCTACGGCATGATCTAAGATGAGAAAGAAAGGTCAATGGTTCCTCAATGCCCTGCAACCTCTTGTTTATAAGTGTGACGCGCTTTATACCTATAAACAAGACTCTACTGGACACGGCTCGTAGACATTCCCTAGGACGAACTGCTCTGATACCACTTTTGTCACGACCCAACTAGAGGGCCATGATGGGCACTCGGAGCTAACATGCCGAGCACCTCTAAACATACATCTTATAATCATTTTTGGGTGGACCATAAAGATAGCTCATGGATATCGTAATATGTAAAGACAAATATCGCAATATAACAGCACATCTCTGTATAATCTTCGACAATTATGCCCATCATTACCCGCCGTCAAGGCTACTAAAATGTTACACAACGATGTGAACCGGTAGGGTTATAAAACGTCTAACTGTACATACATGTCTACGAGCCTCTACATAGGATACAAGTGGTCGTGGAGACCAATACCAATTAACTGCAGATCCGAAGTAAGTGAAGCCCTCCTGAGATTCCGCTGTTGAAGCTCCTATGGATCAGAACCATCTACCTGTCTACCTGCGGGCATGAGCGTTGCGACCACAAGAAAGGACGTCAGTACGAACAGTGTACGGAGTATGTAAGGCACGAATAATAATATAGTAAGAAATACCAAACATGAAAAATAACATAATGAGAAATATAGAGCATAACATGAGGTAAGGAAATAACCTGTACATATGATTTCCTCTTAAGGTTGATACCATGCATGCTTAACTTACCTTTCATAAAAACATTTCTCATATACATATACATAAAATAGAATTGCTGCGAAATGTGTCGCCCGATCCAAAAGCATAACATTTTGCCGCGAAACGAACGACCCGATCGATCTATATATTATATACATCATAGTGCTGAGGAACGAACAACTCGATCCATTTAACCATATATCCCGCGTCCAGGCATCATGCGTCCGGGACGATATCATAACTTACCAGCTGATTAGGTGGCCATGCGTCTATAACGCCTTGCCTTCCTCCATATCCCCCATATACATATACATATACATATATATATATATATATATATATATATATTATAACATAAGTAGCATGCGTAAGAGCCCAAAGAAAGCTATAACTCTATCGGAGTGACGTAAGGTCGGTAACCTTCGATTATATTATGGAATAATCATCATCGCTCTATCTCACCTTGAAAGAGAAATTATTATAAGGTGAGACCAACAATAATGAATAAAATTGAGAAAGTCAAGAAGATAGCTCAATATTCTCACATCATCATTGATCGCATAACTTGAGACTTTTAACCATATCATCATCATCATAATCATCATAGAAAACATATCATCTTTAGTATCATAAGAAGCTTTTAAGAATCATGAACTTCTAACTTTTGGAAGTAAGAAGGTTATGGAAATATATATGGAATCGTAGCATAGGAATCATGCCTTTTGAAAGAAAGGGACTAGCCTTAACATACCTTTCGGTCGCCTTAGTCGTTCAACGTTTATTCTTTCAAGCTTGCAACTCTACACGTAAACCATCCATATTATCATTAGGCTCAATATCACACACTTGTCTCAAGCATTCTATTTAGAATCTGTCAAAATTCGGGCAGCATCTCCCCTATATTATTTACCTCCTCCAAATACCAAAACAACTCCCAACAATACCAACAACATCAATAATAATATCAATACCAATATATTCCATAAAACATCTCACACGATGTTTCTCCAATTTTCAAACCAACCATAATAACATCCATAATACCGTAATCAAAGAATTATATTCAATTTAATCTCAAATTAATCCAAAATTCTCTTTGAAACTCACCTCATGGCCATCAACTTCAATTCAACTCTTTATGACTTTTCTCCTATGATTCTTTCCTTTCTAAAATTGCTAAACCTTTACATCATCTCAGTCATGTAAATAATAGTAGGAAAAACATACCTTATAGTGAAAGAACTTCACTTTCTTCACCCCTTTCCAAGACTAAGTTCATCACCACCTTGAAAAGAAACATGAAAAATCATCTTCCTTGAATTTTATTTGAGATTTTGATGTTGATATTCTCTCTTGATGATATGGAAAGGTTGTGGAAGATTATGGAGGGTTATGCAGTATTATGGAAGTTTATGGAAATATATGGAGAGTTATGGAAGGTTATAGAACCCTCAAGAGTTCTCAAAATTCTTTAGAATTATGAAGGATGAGAAGATGGTGAAAAATGATAAAAATTAATGGGTTAGAGGGGTATTTATAGGCGCGTGTTGGGTCGGGCTACTACAGCACCCGGTTACTGTAGCAGCATTTTTCTGCTCCGTCCGCCTAACTTGTAACATCCATAATTCCCTGCTCCAATGTCGCATTGACAAATGGTTTGTTTTGTTGGAAACTAGACTCGAAGAAATTCATTTTAGGATTTTGAAACACCATAAACTCCTTATATACCCAGAGATATACCCCTCCAAAGTAGACCCAAAATTCTACCAACTTTTTCCAAATTTTCGACAAACTTATTTTCTCTGCTTTGCTTGGTATTAGAATCTTCCGAAACTCTCCATACATTATATTTATCATTGATCATACTTGATAATAGTCGTTTCCTTTGGTTCCAAGGTTGTCCTTCCCGGTTACGACTTGCGATATCGCAATTCATCCTTTACTTCATTGTTACGTACTTCCCATGGCTTGTACATTCCAAAACATTATGGGACATCTCCATACTCCATTAATACGGTGAAGTACGTAGCATGTTCATGATCTGAAAGTGCGAGGTGTAACATCAAGTCTTTCTCCTTATCCATCTGCGGGCATGACGCAGTGTCCACAATCAAAAGGACGTCAGTATGAATAATGTGTTGAGTATGTAAAGTATAATCAACATGATGACTGAAGCACACGAAATGACATAAGATAGAAAAGTCATGGGATGAAAGAGCCATGTATACCTCTAGCGACGTTTATCATATTTACTTACCCCTTTCTAATAGGAAACTTCCATTTCATACATTTATACATATAGTAGTATCATACCTGACCATAGAGATTCGGTGTCTTACGTACCCAACCATAAAAAAGTTCGGTGTTATACGTACCTGGCCCTACCAAGGCTCAGTGTTACACGTACAAAACTGTAGTGCTGCGCGCGCGATAGATATCATACCTGGCCATATAAGCTTGGTGTTCTTTCTAGTCATACTTTAATATATAAATATATACATAGGAGTACATACATGTCCTTAACATCATCATCATCATCATCATCATTTTTCATTATATCCTTCCTTAGAGGATGAACAATCATAAGATAGGACTAATGGTATCGTGAGAATATCAAGATCATGAGCTTTAGTGATTTTAGGAATGAAGTCATCCTGGAAGATACTATGGATTTCAAATGAAAGTACACATCAATGGGATCATGCCTTAAGAAAGAAGTGTTAGCCTTACAAACCTCTTTGTCTTCTTAACCACTTAACGTTCACCGCCCAAGCTTGAGAAATCTACGTTTAAAAGGATTCATACCATGGTTAAGTCTTAGAGACATCCTTAAGTTCAAACTAGAACAACTCATAGACTAACAAAAATTGGGCAGCATTTCCCCTATTTCATCGACTTCAACCATATTACCAAACAACTCTCAAACATCTATAATAACACCCACAATATCATAATCAAGTAATCACATTCCATTAAGTCTTAAAAATTCATTCTCATGTTCAACTTATACTAACAACTTCACACCAAACCTTAGCACATTTTCATACAATGCTTCGTCATCACTGCTATTACTTTCCATAACAAGATTATATCCAGATCATACAAAGAATCATGTCTCAAGTTAGCTTACTACCTAAAAACATCATAAAAACTCCATTTAGACCTCATCTCCTACTTTCTCCTTCTACCCAAGTTGTTTAAAAACTAAGAATTCTTGATAACATGAAATAAGCATGAAAACTAACCTTTTATCTCACAAGGATGAGCTTTGGAGAAAGCTATCAACTTATATGGAAACCTTAGCTTCAATACTCAAAGAATTCTTGAAGTCTACTAACCCTAGCAAGACTTCTAGCACATGGATATCTTGATTCTTGCCTCTTGATCTTTAATTTCTCTTGGATTTGTGTGGAATGTGTGGAGAAGGGTTTTGCAGCTCTCAATACTTGGAGAGAATATGGGAAATGAAATAATGAAAAATGGTCGTCTATTTAAAACAAAAAAATAAAGCTGCCCGTCGGGATTTATACGGACATTTATACGGTCTGTATAAGTGACCGTATAATAGCACCAGTGGTGACCCTTCACTGTAACTATTATACGGACCCTTATACGGACCGTATAAGTGGTTATATAACCCACTATTTTCTGAACTTTCTCTCGTTGATTCGTTTGACCTCCAATCCTTGTGAAACCTTCTTGGCACTTATATAACTCTTCATTAACCATACAATAAGCCCTATAGCAACCCCTCAAGACGTTGCTAAATACGTATCAAATCAACTATCATGAAAACCCTTCCAAACATGACTTGCATTCACTTCCTTTAACAAAGTTAGTCTCACATATCCATATGACTTCGAAATCCTATGGTACGCAGTTTAAGTTACCTAATTCTCTTCTTAATCTTGTAAGGACTTCATGTTCATCTTAAGCTCACATTAGTCTACTCATAAGGCAACAAATCCGAAATTTCCGAGATGTATCATTCTTCCCCCCTTAGGAACATTCGTCCTCGAATGTTAGGTTCTTGGGGATTCTATAAAAAATTTGCAAGATTTTTCCCTATAATATGGCACTACCTTCCTATCACAATAACCCAAAATACATCACCTCACAGGGCTACAACAACAACATCAATAACCGGTGGCCACACACGACCAGGAAAGCATTACATACTTGAGGACAATGGCGTCTCTGCCTGAATCTCTTCTGGAGGTGGAAACAAATGCAGGTAGCTAAACTTCAAGTCTTCTTATGCTTCCCAAGTCATTTCCTCTCTATTATAATTTCTCCATAAAACGTTATCTGAAGCTACATCTTTGGTTCTAAGTCTCTGTACTTGCCTATCTAGAATGGTAATGGGACCTTTTTCGTAGGATAATTGCTCAGTGACTTGGACATCATCTACTGGTACAAATCTAGAAGGACCTCCAATGCACTCACGAAGCATTAATACATGGAAAACCGGATGGACTGACTCCAAATCTGAAGGTAGGTCTAATTCATAAGCCACTTGGCGTACCTTGCGTACAATCTCATAAGGTCCAATGTACCGGGGACTAAGCTTGCCCTTTTTGCCAAATCTCACGACGCCCTTCATTGGCGACACCTTCAAGAATACCAAATCTTTCACTTGGAACTCCTAAGTCTTGTCAACGGTTAACTGCATAAGATTTCTGACGACTCTGAGCTATTAATAATCGACCCTGTATAAGCTTGACCTTTTCTATAGCTTGCTGGACCAAGTCTGGTCATATCAATTTAGTCTCCACTACTTCAAACCACCCAATTGGCAATCTACACTTGCGCCCATACAAAGCCTCATATGTGGCCATTTGGATGCTAGAATGATAACTATTGTTACAAGCAAATTCGATAAGCGGTAAGTGATCATCCCAACTACCTCCAAAATCCAATATACCTGCCCGTAGCATATCCTCAAGAGTGTGAATGGTGCGCTCAGCTTGCCCATCAGTTTGTGGATGAAATGTTGTACTGAGACTCACCTGAGTCCCCAAACCTTCTTGAAAAAATTTCCAAAAATTAGCCGTAAACTGTGTCCGTCTATCTGAAATAATAGATACGGGAACACCATGGAGTCGTACTATTTCTCTGACATAAAGCTTTGCATAATCTTCCGCCACATAGGTAGTTCTGACCGGTAGGAAATGAGCTGACTTTGTAAGTCTATCCACAATTAGCCATATAGAATCATATTTATACTTAGAACGAGGTAAGCCTGCGATGAAATCCATATTTATCACTTCCCATTTCCAAGTCAAAATTTCCATAGCTTGCAACGTTCCACCGGGCTTTTGGTGCTCAATTTTCACTTGCTGACAATTAGGACATTGGGCCACGAATTCTGCTATATCTTTCTTCATCCCATTCCACCAATATATAGATTTAAGATCATGATACATTTTCGTTGCTCCGGGGTGAACAGAATAACGGGAGCAATAGGCTTCTCTCAATATTTGGTGGCGTAATCCTGCAACATTAGGAACGCATAACCTGCCTCGACATCGAAGAACCCCATCTCCAGAAATCTCAAATGATGACTTCTTCTTCTGAAGAAGTGTATTTCTATAATGAACTAGCATGGGATCCTCGTACTGGCTCTCTTACACATCAACCACTAGTGACGAGACCACTGGATTTTGAATTGTGGCTCCCATACCGCCCGAATCCATTACCTGGACTTCTAGGCTAGCTAACTGTTACACCCCGTACTTTTGTACGCAATGTTTTGTCGTGAGTTAGTTGACGACGATTTAAAAGGGAAGGTTATCGTCAAGGTCATAAGGAATTATACATGCTCATTCTTTATACATGAGATCTTGGTATCATGTTTAGTAAGTATCGACAAGGTTGGATGCTAAGCGAATCGAAGAATTTAAGTTTGTTGAAACTTTGGGAAAATTTGGCAGAATTCCGAGTAGAAATTTTGGGTCAACTTGTGAGGGCCATATCTCCTAGAATATCAGGAGTTACGAAACCCATAAACTATACATTCATAAGTTTGGCGAGTCTACTTTCCAATGCAACTGGCAGATCTACATTTGCACATCGACGGTGGCAGGTACGGACCGGCGAAGTGTCGACGCATCGACGGCCCGTTGAAGTTGAGGCAGTGCAAAATTTCCATAACAGTCTAAATGCATATATATATATATATATATATATATATATATATATATATATATATATATATATATATATATATATATATCACGACTTGGCCTTTCTTTTCTTCATTTCCATAGATGCAAACCCTCTTAAACCCTCCTTAAATATTCCAAACTTGTTTCCATCAAAAGTTAATCAAGAAATCATCGTAAAGGCGTGAATTTGAAAGGGGGAAGTGACGTGCTAGTGATGGTTGTTGTGCGGCTGCTCGTTTGAGTTGAAAACTGAGGATTTTTCTTGGAAGTTTTGGGTGTTCAGGTAAGAATATGATTTTAACTTTGTTATTAAATTAGGTGTGAAAGAATTTGTTGGTTTTAAGGTGAAGAGATATGTTTTGCAAGACATAAAGTGAGTTGTTGGTATGGCTATTTTAAGGATTGATTATGGATGGAAATTTGAAGAGATTTCCACTTGTTTATATTATTGTATACTCTCCTTGTTGTTGTTGTTGATGATGTCATGTATATTGTGGCCTGTTTGGGAGTTGGACTAGAGTAAGAATTATAGTTGAAATGCTACCCAAATTTTGTAAAGTTTCCTTCATACTTGGAATGAATAGTAAGTGTTATATCCCGTGTTTTTGCATATTCGGAAAATTTGAAATAATTTTGACTTGTAACGAATGAGGCCATATGTGGAACTTACTTAGTATGAATGGGTCGGCTATGACAACATTGGTGTGGAAATACGGGAGGAGGCCAAGGGAAAAATTGGAATTTTGGGAATTTGTTTCGGGAATTACAAAACAAGGTTTGTAGCCAATTGGGCTAAAAACAAATAAGAAAATGAGGCCCAAAAAAAAGGAGAGCCCAACCGGCCATAGGGCTTGGCCCAACCCATGAAAATTGGTCATGTGACTAATTAATAAAGTGGGTATTATATATGTGTGCTTATCCTTAGAAGCTTCAAGAAAACAAAAGTAAGAACAAGAACAAAAAAGGGGAGAGGCAATCGGCCAAGGGAAAGGGAAAGAGAAAAAGAAAAAAAAAATCTTGGAGCCTTCAACTTTGATTCAAGCATTATAATTTCCTTGTATTCCTACTAAGTTCAAGATTCTCTACAAAGTGGTATAATTATTTTGGCAAGAAAGTGACTTTGGTGGCAAGAAGAACTTATTGGAAAAAGGTAAGGATTTCTTGTTTCTTTTATGCTACGGAAGATTTATAGATGTTATAGTATGTAGAAATGAATGGAAAGTATGAAAATTTTGTGTGTTGTGGATGTGTGTGTTTGGCGTGTGCATCAAATTGGAAGATAAGAATATGTTGTGGATGTTTATGTTGAAGATTGGAAGTTTAGGTGAATTATGGTTTTGGTGGAAGTTTGTATATTTTGTATATTTTGTGAATATTTTGTAGAAACGATATGAAATGCTTTCGAATTGTATTGTGATGATCTTGGTTGGGAATGAATATGAGAATGTTGGTATTGAGTTGACAATGTGAAGTTGGAATAAAAGATATTGCGTTATGTTGGAAAGAAGATTAGTTATGCTATATTGTGTTTATAATGATTGTTGGTGTTGTGGGTATTGTTGTTGGTGTGGTTGTTAATATTTTGAGCTGAGTTATATTCTCGTGGCAGCGAAATTATAGGGGAAATGCTGCCCAAATTTTTGTAGACAAGTAGTGAATTAAAGATTTGAATGCTAAAAGCCTTACTATTGACAATTGGTAAATATGACCATTTGTAGATTTTGGGCGAAACGGGAATCGAATTTGAGCGAGCGTAAGGCGCAACTAAGGTATGTAAAGCTACCCTTTTCTTCTCTTGGCATGTCCTAGGTGTACTAGATTCGGATTTGAGCCTCGTGGGTTATTCTGCTCATAGAAATGCGAGTCTGAATTTTGGTACAATTCATTCAGCACAATTGACTTATAGCCCTTAAGTTTTGTTGGAAAACTGTTCAAACATCCATAACCCGTACAGACGTGATAGACTCGCTTTGAAACCTTCATGGATGACTCCATAGAGTCCAATGTTTGTAATTTATATCCGCCACCTCGACTTGACCCGAGGTGGGCCCACAAGTTCCGAAACTTCCTTCGTTTGTCTCACTTGAGCTATTCTTGTATGATATAAAAGTAAGTATTCTGATATTCTGGATAAGCTACTTACCTTCTGTATTTTTCCTGATATACGATTCTTGTGTGATGCATGATTATGGCATGTGTGATTTATGTTTGGAAAGTAATAAAGTTGGCATTTATATTATTGTGCGCACTATGTGATATTGATCGCTGGATTCTTGACCGCGGTGTGTGCGACATTGACCGCTGGATTCTTGACCGCGGTATGCCGCATTTGTGATATTGACCGCTGGATTCTTGACCGCGGCATGCCGCATTTGTGATGTTGACCGCTGGACCCCTGACCGCGGTATCTGCGACATTGACCGCTGGACCCCTGACCGCGGTATGTCGGGTTTGGGATGCTAACCGCTGGACACTTGGTCGCGGTATGTGTGATAGTGACCGCTGGACGTTTGGCCGCGGTAATTGTGTGTTTGATTTTCTGTGTGTATGAGACAGAAATGTTTTTCAAAGGAAAGCAAAGTATTTTGGCATTTTGATTGCCGTATTTGTCTTCCGGAACCTTTTATGTATGATTTGTATGTCAGATGCAACACCTTGGTATATTGGCTATTGTGCTCACCTTCTGTACATTTTACTTCGGTTATGTCTTCGTTTTCTATACTTCATGCTTTGCATACTCAGTACATCTTTCGTACTGACCCCTTTCTTCGGGGGCTGCGTTTCATGCCCGCAGGTACAAATTCACGTTTTGGTGACCCACTGGCTTAGGATTTCCCTTTTGCGGTTCGAAGTGCTCCTTTTGTTCCGGAGCTGACATTTTGGGTACATACTCTTCCGATGTATATGTTTATGTTTATTCAGGGTACGGCGGGGCCCTGTCCCGCCATCTGATTCTGTTGTTCCGTGTTAGAGGTCTGTAGACATAGACGTGGGTAATGTACAGTTTTGTTTGGGCGCGTTGTGTGAATTGTGTTTGGGCGGCCCATCCGCCGTGGCAACCCTATCGGCCGCGTGTATGTATGCTTTGGTAAGTTATGTATTGTATGATAGCCTTGCCGGCTTCTGTGCAGTATATATGATTGTAGGCACCAGTGTGGAGCCACGTCTGATATTTATTTGTGTACGAGTCGTCTGTATGCTGAATCTGGTAAATGAGCGCGTAGGGGTTGCCAGTTCGGGCACTAGTCACGACCTACGGGGATGGGTCGTGACAGTAAGGAATGTATATGGCCTAATTGTAGTTTATAATATTTGATTGTAGACTTATGAGCTCGAAAAGTATGCGTTGGTTGTATAGATAGACTTCTAGGTATGTAAGGCCAGTCCCTTTCCTTCAAAAGGCATGATTCCTATATTCAATTGCTTATATGTTTCCATGACCTTCTTACATTCCAAAAGTTTCAAGTTTGAGATTATTAAGAGCTTCTTATGAGATAAAGATAATAGATGTTCTGTGATAATGATGATGATGATTTTAATTCTAAACATTCCAAAGCTTATGAATTGATGCTATTATAAGATTAATGACCTTTCTTCATAATTTCCATTGATGTTATCCATTCTTGTAATCTCACCTCATCATACTAGTTCCTCCAAGGTGAGACATAGCAATGATGAGTGTCCCATAATATAATCGGAGGCTACTGAACTTACGTCACTCCGATAAAGCCGTAGTTTTTGTTTGGGCTCTCATGCATGTTATTTATAGTATATAATGCATATAGATAAATGAGTATGTACATATGGGGTATGGGAAAAAGGGCCAAGCGTTATATACGCAGAACCACCTGATCAGTGGGCATATTATGATTTCGTCCCGGACGCGGGGATATATGGATAAATGGATCGGGCCATTCGTTTTGCGGCAATATATATATATGTACGTGATGATCATATGACGTATGGATCGGGCTGCACATTCCGCAGCAATATAAAACATATGGATCGGGATGCACGTTCCGTAGCAATATAAAATATATGGATCGGGCTGCACGTTCCGCATCATCAGTAAGTGTGTATATATATATGTATGTATAGATATGAAAAATGCTAAAGAGAGTTAACATGCATGGTTCCACCAAAAAGGGTAGTCAGTACAGGTTATCTACCGTGTCACTTATTTCCTTATTATTGTTGTTATCTTTCATGCCTTACATGCTCAGTACATTGTTCGTACTGACGTCCTTTCTTTTTATAGACGCTGTGTTCATGCCCACAGCTAGACAAGGAGATGACCTAGATATCTAGGAGCTTTATTAGCATACATACAGGAGCACTCCACTACTCCAGAGTGGTAGACTTTTGGTATATTCTTTTGCGCACATATTTGGGGTACGGCGCGGTCCTGTCCTAATGATTTTAGCATTCTAGTAGAGGCTCGTAGATACATATGTGTGGGTAGTAGGTGTTATGTGATCTCTTTGGTGTATATTCTGTGTTTTATTTTGTAACCTCGAGGAGTAAATGCAGATTGTTCCATGGTAAGTCTATATTGAGATTTGTATTTATTCAGGTTGAGCATGACATGTGGTGCTCGGTAGTCTAGCTCCAGGTACCCGTTATGGCCCTTAGCTGGGTCGTGACACTAACTACTGGAGCTCACGAGCTAACTCTCTCTTCTTTGGCTGAACATCGCATAAACTTCCCATAGATCTACGGCTAAGAGCATCAGCCATAATGTTCACCTTCCCGGGATGGTATAGGATGTTATCATCATAATTTTTCAACAATTGAACCATCGCCGCTGCTGTAAATTCAATTCTTTCTGCTTGAAAATATACTGAAGGCTCTTGTGATCCGTATAGATATCCACATGAACACCATACGAATAATGTCTCCACATCTTCAATACATGAATCACTGCAACTAACTCAAGCTCATGGGTTGGATAATTTTTCTCATGTTTTCGCAACAGTCTTGAAGCATATACAATCACCTTACCATGTTGCATTAATACATAGCTAACCCAATGCATGAAGCATCACAATAGACAACATAGTTCCGATCCTCTGGAAGTGTTAGGACTGGAGTAAAAGTTAATCTATTCTTTAACTCTTGAAAGCTATGTTCTCAAGCATCCGTCTATTGAAATTTAGCTAATTTCTGGGGTAACTTCGCGAGTGGTGTAGAGATAGAAGAAAATCCTTCTACAAACCTCCTGTAATAACCTACTAAACCCAGAAAACTATGAACCTCTGTAGGTGTTGTAGGCCATGGCAAAGTCTTCACGGCCTCAATCTTTTGGGTATCTACCCGAATACCATCGGCTAAAGTAATATGCCCCCACAAAGGTCATCAAATTCAACCAAAATTCACACTTTGAAAATTTGGCAAATAACTCTCGAGTTTGAAGAACTCTAAGAACGGTGCATAAATGATTCGCATGTTCTGCCTCGGACCTAGAATATACCAGGATATTTTCAATGAACACAATCATAAATAATTATAGGAAAGGCCTGAACACATTGTTCATCAAATCAATGAATACTGTCGGTGCATTAGTTAGCCCAAATGACATTACCCAGAACTCAAAATGATCGTATCTTGTTCTGAAGGCCGTCTTGGGAATATCTTTCTCCCTAACTTTCACCTGATGATACTCGGATCTCAAATCTATCTTTGAAAACCATTTTGCGCCTTGTAATTGGTCAAATAAGTCATCAATCCTTGGAAGCGGATATTTGTTCTTGATCGTCACCCTATCCAGTTGCCGATAGTCGATACACATTCACAAGGAACAATCTTTCTTCCTCACAAACAACACGGGTGCTCCCCATGGGGATGAACTAGGCCTTATGAAGTCTTTCTCAAGCAAGTCCTTCAACTCTTTCAACACTATGAGAGCCATTCTATAAGGAGGAATAGATATGGGTTTAGTATCCGATAGCGCATCAATAGAAAAGTCGATCTCCCGCTCTGGGAGAAGGCTTCGAAGCTTATCCCGGAATACATCCGGAAACTCATTCACCACTAGAACAGACTGAAGAGTCGGCAATTCGACTTCTATATCAGGAACCCGGACTAAATGATAAATACAACCTTTAGCAATCATTTTCCTCGCCTTGAGATAGGAAATAAACCTTCCTCTCAGGGACACTGTATTTTCTTTCCATTCCAAAGCTGATTCTCCCGGAAGCTGGAAGCGAACAATTTTCGTTCTACAATCAACATTGACATAGCAAGAAGCCAACTAATCCATGCCTATAATGACATCAAATTCCACCATTTTCAACTCATGTTACGGTGATAAAAAATCATAACTACATAATTTTTATATACTCAGTAGCTATTACTGGTTCACCAACGGGTGTCGATACTTCGAAAGGTTTGATTGACTCCGGTTTGACCCCAAATTGACCCGCAATATATGGAGTAACATATGAAAATGTGGAGCACGGATCTAACAGTGCATATACGTCATGATAAAATACCGATAATATACTTGTAAGAATATCAGGGGAGGACTCAAGATCTTGTGTCCAACAAAAGCATAAATACGGTGCTGAGGGCCACTAGAACTGGGAGCTCCTCCTCTATCTCTACCGTGGTTGACTGGCATCCGTGAACCTTACCTTGAAAGACGTATAGATGATTAAGATCCAGCTGCTGACCCTAAGGGATAGACTCTACCCCTACCACTAATCGAGGGGAAATCATGCATGATATGGCCTGGCCGACCGCATGCGTAGCAAACATTTGAACCTAGTCGACATTGGCCCCAATGTAGCTTCCTGCAATGAGAACATCCTGGCATGGGTGGCCTTGCTTGACCCGAGTCGCCTCTGTAAGAGAACCCAAAGCTCTAGAACTCTGACTCGGCCCGGAGTGAGTAAATCTATCAAATCTCTAGCTCGTAAACCGTGGAGATGCGCTAGTCATAGAATGGCTTGAATGCCTAGAAAACTAGTGTTTTTTCCCTCCTCTAAACTCATTAGTCGGACCCGAAGATCTTGTTACACCTCAGAAAATTTTCCGTTGATGCACAGTAAATAGACTAGTGAAGAGCACGAGTATACTGTATTTTGATAAGTAAGGAATGACATTCGATGACTCTAGATAAGATTTCAAAAATGTTCGAGATAGGGGAAGAAAGGTTCCAAGAGAAGGCAAGGCATATGATAGGTAACGGAAAGGAATTACGAGTAACGAGTTAACGAGGATTTAATGATATCTTGGAGAAGAGTGACAATGTCCCTTAGATTGGTATTGAGGTGATAAACAAGTGCTAAGAAGGTTCCATAAGGATTGGAGATCAAACGAGTCGACGAAAATGAACTTCGGAACACTGGGGATTATATGGCCAAACATACTGGCCGTATAAAATATACGGTCTATATGTTGGACCGTATAATCAGCCGAGAATGACTCTCTTCGCTGGACCAAACATACGGCCCGTATAAAATGTACGAACCGTATGTTGGTCCGTATATCCGGTCGGGGACAAATTGGTTCATTAAATAAGGGATCCAAGTTTCATTTCATTTCATTTCCATATCACACCCCTTCTCTCTAAAACATCCCTATACATTTATTCCACAAGAATTCAAGAGGTATTAGTGATCAACAACATAAACTAAGCGAATCAAGTGTAATAAACCCATTAATAGATCATCCAAGTCAAGAAATCTCATTGGAGATGAACTAGAGTTTTGGCTCAAGTGGAGTATTCCCACCCAAGCTTGTTCCTACAACATCTAAGGTAATATTTATGGTATTTTCATGTTGTTTAAGGTATTTGAATGTTGAAATACTTGGATTGTAGAAGGATGTAGAAAAATGGGCCATGAATGTGGAATAGTGCCATTTTGAGTAATAGCTTGAATTGAGTCATGATTCTTGATGTGTTGTGATATTGATATGTTATAAATGATGTTAAGAACATGGGATAGGCAATGTATATGAATGAACATAGTCGTGTGTTATGACCATGGATATGAGTGATTGGAAGTGAATTGAGAGGTATGGATAATGTGGATGAATAGAGACTATTGTTATGATATTATGAATGTGTTACTGATGTTTGGGAGTTGATATGCGATATGGAGGAATGTTGTATAAATAAAGGAGATGATGTCCAATTTTCTCTAGCTTTAGTCGTGTATACTAGCTATCGATTTCTAATGATAGTATAACTTCAATGAAGGTAGAAACGTGAGTGTTGAAGGAGAACGTGCAAGTGGTAGATTCGTTGAACGGAAAGGTATGTAAGGCTAACCCTTCTTTCATAAGGCATGGTTCTTTGGCCAATCATCTAAATCTTCTATAAGCCTATGATGTCCTCCAAATGATTCTATCTTCAAAGCTACAAGCTTATAATTCTTGATATGTATTACGATTGTACTAAGTTCCTCATATGATGAGTAATCCTATAAGGATAGATGTAATGAACGACGATGATAGTGATAACGATAACGATAACGATGATAATAGCGATGACGATAATGATAGTGATAATAATAGTAAAGATGCTTATGAGCTATTATGTATACGTATCTATGTATGACTACTATGGAACCCTGCACTTATAAGGCCGGGTAAGAATATGTATATATTTATGTAATGCGCGCACACCTCTGTAGATGGTACGGATAACCCTGAAGCCTTGGTAGGGCCAGGTATGTCTAACCTTGAGCCTTGGTTGGCCAAGTATGTATGATAACCGAGCCTAGCCATGGTCGGGTACGTGAAACACCAAACCTTCGCGGTCGGGCATGCTATGTAAATGCTATGTATATGATATGGTTATGTATATGATATAGATATGAGTATGAATATGAATATGATACGAATATGAATAAGACTATGTATATGAATATGATTATGGATGCAATGTAAATGAGTACGGACACGGATATGGATGTATGTACACAAATACGTGCTAGAAATGGAAGATCCCCATGAGAAGCAAGTAAGTGCTTATGGCGATGATACGATTATCTCCCATCTTATGCCTTTTCTTATGTTGTGTATTATGCTTCTATGTTGATATTGATCATGCTTTACATACTCAGTACATTCTTCGTACTGACGTCCTTTTATTTATGGACGCTGCGTCATGCCCGTGGTGCCCAGGGAGACAGACTTGATCCATAGCTACATTTCTCAGGGACTACATAGCGGAGCTCCATTTTATTCAGAGCTATAGCTTTCGGTACTTATTCTTTTCTGTACATATTTATGGGCATAGCGGGGTCCTGTCCCGCATATATGATATGACACACTCTTCTTAGAGGCTCGTAAACATGTGTATATGGTTAGATGTGTTAGGCCTTGTCGGCCTATATTTTGGATTTCATTTTGTTAGCCTCGTCGGCTTATGTACATATATATGGGCATAGATGTCAATGATGATATAAAGGTATTGTTGTCCAATGGGACTAGTATGATTGACAAATAGAAATATATGATTTTGTATGTGGCTCACCTAGATATAAATGTAAATGTATGATAATGGGTGCCCGGGTGGGACAGCACCGGGTGCCCGTCGCGGCCCTCCGGTTGGGTCGTGACAAAAGTGGTATCAGAGCAGTTCTGTCCTAAGGTGTGTCTACGAGCCGTGTCCAGTAGAGTCTTGGTTATAGGTGTGTTGCGCGCCACACTTATAAACAAGAGGCTGCAGGCATTTTAGTGATGATTGACCTTCTTTCTTCATAACATCGTGCGATAGAGTTGTGATATAAGAACTTCCTTCTCCTTAACCGTGTACTGTGTATTTCAGAGATGCCTGTAAAGAGAAAGGCTACAGCAGCCCAAAAGGGCAAGACAACGACGGAAAAGCGGGCTGAAAGAGCACCGCCAACAGTTGTAGAGGAAAGTGAGTGCCAGAATGCGGCTCAATCTCAGTCCTCCCAGAAAGTGCCTATTTCTGAGGAGCGTGAGGGAGCCTCAGCTCCAGCTCCAGCACCTCCGGTTCCTCCACCGGATGCTTCAGGCCAAGATATAAAAGAGGTCATTCATTTACTTACTCAATTGGTTGCTGCTCAGACTCAGCGGCAAAGTGCAGGGCAAGGTGATAGGGCTGTTAGTGCAAGGGCCCGTGACTTCATTAGCTTGAACCCTCCAGAATTCTTTGGATCAAAGTCGGATGAGGACCCTCAAAATTTTATTGATGGTATGTTGAGGACGCTTCGTTTGATACATGCTTCGGACACCGAATCGGTGGAGTTAGCGTCATATAGATTAAGAGATGTCTCGATCCATTGGTACACGATTTGGATGGCTTCACGGGGAGCCAATGCACCTCCCCCGGTATGGCAAGAATTTGTTGATGCTTTCCTCCGACATTATACGCCTCCGGAAGTTCGGCGAGCTGGAGCCGATAAATTCTTAAATTTGAAGCAAGGTAGCATGAGTGCTTTAGAGTATAGTCTCCGCTTCAATTCCTTGGCCAGGTATGCTTCGGCCATGGTAGCGGATATGGGTGACCGGGTACACCGATATGTGAAAGGCCTAGGGCCACATTTGATGGACAGGTGCTTGACTGCGTCCCTTCAGGACAATATGGATATTTCACGCATTCAGGCCCATGCTTAGAATTTAGAAAAAAGTCTAAAATAGCAAAGAAGTGAACGTGAGCATGATATGGGACATAGCAAGAGGGCCAGATCTTCGAGTCTGATGAGTGAGTTTAGAGGAGGGCACAGACAGCAGCTTTCTAGGCATTCAGGCCATTCTATGACTAGTGTGCCTCCACGGTTTTCAGGCCAGAGGTTTGATAGATCCACACATTCCGGGCCGAGTCAGATCTTTTTGGGATCTTATTTCAGAGGTGATTTAGGTCAGGCGAGGCCACACGTTCCACGATGTTCCCAGTATGGGAAGTTGCATTGGGGTCCATGCCGATTGGGTTCAGAGGTTTTTTATTCATGTGGTCGACTAGGCCATATTATGCGTGATTGCCCCTCAGTTCATGGTAGTGGTAGGACCCAGCCTTCAGGGTCGATAGCCAGATCTTCATCGTCTGTACGCCCTATGGGGCCAGGTTCACATGCGCCAGTCGGCCATGGTAGAGGAAAGGGGAGAGTCCCCAGTTCTAGCAGTCCTTAGCACCGTATTTATCATCTAGTTCGGGTTCAAGATGTAGAAGCTGAATTGCCAACTCTTTAGTCAGTTCCCGCGGTGAATGAATTTCCGGATGTGTTCCCGGAAGAGCTTCCAGGCCTCCCTCCTGAGCGGGATATTGATTTTGCTATTGAAGTGTGGCCACACACTAAGCCTATATCTATTCCTCCTTATAGAATGGTACCCGCAGAATTGAAAGAGTTGAAGGAGCAATTGAATGACTTGCTTGAGAAAGGCTTTATTAGGCCTAGTTCATCCCCGTGGGGAGCCCCCGTGTTGTTTGTCCGAAAGAAAGATGGCTCCTTGAGAATGTGAATTGACTATCGGCAATTGAATAAGGTGACGATTAAGAAGAAATATCCTCTTCCAAGGATTGATGACTTATTTGATCAATTGCAAGGTGCCAAATGGTTTTAAAAGATTGATTTGAGATACGGGCATCATCAAGTGAGAGTTAGGGAGAAAGATATCCCTAATGTCACGACCCAGCCCCGTGGGCCATGACTAGTGCCCGAGCTGGACACCCATATGTGTACCTGTTAGACATAGTCAGACTGACACTATAGACAACATGGGAATCGACATAGACCCAAAGGTTCTCAACGTCATAGATCATGATAATCTGTCTCCTGTGGAGTCTCAACCAATCACAATGTAATAAATGCTACGGGCTGCCTTCGTTGTGCCTTGGCGCCCATAACCCCTGCGCGCCCAGGAGGGCCAAGCGAGTGTCAGTCGTGCAAGAGAGGTGCGCAGATGAGTGTCAGCCGCGCGCAGGCAGTGTCGGCCGTGCGCGCAGGCAGGGTCGGCCACGCAGGCAGTGTCAGCCGCGCGCGCAGGCAGGGTCGGCCGCGCAGGCAGTGTCAGTCGTGCGCGGGCGACGTGCATTGAAAAGGGGCTCCGACGGGCGAGAGTCAATAAGCATCTAGATATGCTCTATGGAATATTATAAGAGTGCCAAGGAAGTTTAGCAAGGATCTGGGATGAGCCCATGGGCCGTCGGCGGACGAGGCCACGCGCGAGCCTGAGTGTCAGTCCTGTGCGTTTCAGAGATATGGATAGAATCTTGGGATTTAGGGTGAGGGGACCCTTCCTAAGATGTTATGGAATGTGCTTACCAAGTTTGGAGTCATTTGAAGATCGTTCACCTAAAGGCTTGACTTAGCCAAGGAGCAGTGTCAGTGATAAAGCTCCCCAAGGCTATATCTCGTTCCACGAGTATGGGGATGAGATGAAACTTCATGGAGGAGTGAAGGAAGTCAAGAGAAAGAGTTAGGAACAGACGGTGCCTCATTTGGAGTTAGGAAGAGTGAGAAAGGCCCATTGTGATTCTCTGGCAAAATGATGTCCAGTGCTAGAACTTGGGTTTTTCTTTTTAAAGCATATATAAGGGGGGCAGAGGTGTCACAGCTCAGCAAGCCTCCCCCGTGCGTGCTGTCGGCCAGTCGCACCAAGTGAGCAACCTTGAGGGAGGACCTCAAGGGCCTGCCTAGGAATCTCATAGGAGTGTCCTAGGTATCCATACGAGTTAGGGGACTCTATGGACGGCGTCGTGCCTGCGGACCGCGTTGGGCGCACAATATGTGCCGGAGGCTTGACGTAGGAACTGAATATGCCCCGCGGGCTATCTTTATGGATTTTAAAGACCTCCGTGCCGATTGAGTACTCGAGGCACCACTCAAGAGCCTCGTGTATTGACTTGTGAGCTTGGCTTGGGTTCAGCCTTGCAAGCAAGGGTCCGTTGGCCTAGAAGTGTAGTCGTGGGGTGACGCTGCACCACGAAGGATGGAAGTAAGTTGTGAGGGCTATATTTGCCAATGCCATGGGACAACCATAGGCACATGAAAGAGGACCGCACCTGAAAAAGGCCAAGGATTGGAAGTTGCCCTACTCGGGCACGACACAAGGCAAGTGTCAAGCTTGAGGATAGGACTGTGCGCGCAGGAGCGACGCTCAGTGCCAGGCGAGGGACGTGCATGTCCGTAGCCAACCCAAGGGGTGAGCATAGACGAGACCCAGCATATGAAATGTGCCACAAGGGTATGATAGCAAGACAAGGCTGAAGCCTTGACATCAAACGGGCGGCACAAGGAAAGCTAAGACTCTGAGGCAAGCTTCACCATAGGCATGGGGTCGTGCCAAGAAAACCTGGGATAGAGAATGGCTGGCTTGTAGTCAGGTGGGACTACGGGCGCCGCACGGGCTATTTGTGTGCCGCTGCCGCTTAGGAGGAGTCGGCTCGTGACACGATGTTCCCAGTATGGGAAGTTGCATTGGGGTCCATGCTGATTGGGTTCAGAGGTTTTTTATTCAGGTGGTCGACTAGGCCATATTATGCGTGATTGCCCCTTAGTTCATGGTAGTGGTAGGACCCAGCCTTTAGGGTCGATAGCCGGATCTTCATCGTCTGCACGCCCTTTGGGGCCAGGTTCACATGCGCCAGTCGGCCATGGTAGAGGCAAGGGGAGAGTCCCCAGTTCTAGCAGTCCTTAGCACCGTATTTATGCTTTGGCTGGACACCAAGATCTTGAGTCTTCTCCTGATGTGGTCACAGGTATATTATCGATATTTTCTCATGATGTATATGCTTTGATTGATCCGGGCTCCACATTGTCATATGTTACTCCGTATATTGCGGGTCGATTTAGAGTCGAACCGGAGTCGATCAAACCTTTTGAGGTGTCTACACCCGTAGGTTAATCGGTAATAGCTAGTCGAGTATATAGAAATTGCATAGTTGTGATATGAGACCGTCGTACTATGATTAACTTGCATGAGTTAAAAATGGTAGACTTTGATGTTATTATGGGCATATATTGGTTGGCTTCTTGCTATGCCAATGTTGATTGTAGAATGAAAATGGTTCATTTCCAATTTCCGGGAGAACCAATTTTAGAATGGAAAGGAAATACTGCGTCACCAAAAGGTAGGTTTATTTCCTATCTAAAGGCAAGGAAAATGATCACGAAGGGATGTATTTATCATCTAGTTCGGGTTCAAGATATAGAAGCTGAATCGCCAACTCTTCAGTCAGTTCCTGCGGTGAATGAATTTCCGGATGTGTTCCTGGAAGAGTTTCCAGGCCTCCCTCCTGAGCGGGATATTGATTTTGCTATTGAAGTGTTGCCACACACTAAGCCTATATCTATTCCTCCTTACAGAATGGTACCCGCAGAATTGAAAGAGTTGAAGGAGCAATTGAATGACTTGCTTGAGAAAGGCTTTATTAGGCCTAGTTCATCCCCGTGGGGAGCCCCCGTGTTGTTTGTCCGAAAGAAAGATGCCTCCTTGAGAATGTGAATTGACTATCGGCAATTGAATAAGGTGACGATTAAGAAGAAATATCCTCTTCCAAGGATTGATGACTTATTTGATCAATTGCAAGGTGCCAAATGGTTTTAAAAGATGGATTTGAGATACGGGCATCATCAAGTGAGAGTTAGGGAGAAAGATATCCCTAATGTCACGACCCAGCCCCGTGGGCCATGACTAGTGCCCGAGCTGGACACCCATATGTGTACCTGTTAGACATAGTCAGACTGACACTATAGACAACATGGGAATCGACATAGACCCAAAGGTTCTCAACGTCATAGATCATGATAATCTGTCTCCTGTGGAGTCTCAACCAATCACAATGTAATAAATACTACGGGCTGCCTTCGTTGTGCTTTGGCGCCCATAACCCCTGCGCGCCCAGGAGGGCCAAGCGAGTGTCAGTCGTGCAGGAGAGGTGCGCAGATGAGTGTCAGCCGCGCGCAGGCAGTGTCGGCCGTGCGCGCAGGCAGGGTCGGCCACGCAGGCAGTGTCAGCCGCGCGCGCAGGCAGGGTCGGCCGCGCAGGCAGTGTCAGTCGTGCGCGGGCGACGTGCATTGAAAAGGGGCTCCGACGGGCGAGAGTCAATAAGCATCTAGATATGCTCTATGGAATATTATAAGAGTGCCAAGGAAGTTTAGCAAGGATCTGGGATGAGCCCATGGGCCGTCGGCGGACGAGGCCACGCTCGAGCCTGAGTGTCAGTCCTGTGCGTTTCAGAGATATGGATAGAATCTTGGGATTTAGGGTGAGGGGACCCTTCCTAAGATGTTGTGGAATGTGCTTACCAAGTTTGGAGTCATTTGAAGATCGTTCACCTAAAGGCTTGACTTAGCCAAGGAGCAGTGTCAGTGATAAAGCTCCCCAAGGCTATATCTCGTTCCACGAGTATGGGGATGAGATGAAACTTCATGGAGGAGTGACGGAAGTCAAGAGAAAGAGTTAGGAACAGACGGCGCCTCATTTGGAGTTAGGAAGAGTGAGAAAGGCCCATTGTGATTCTCTGGCAAAATGATGTCCAGTGCTAGAACTTGGGTTTTTCTTTTTAAAGCATATATAAGGGGGGCAGAGGTGTCACAGCTCAGCCAGCCTCCCCCGTGCGTGCTGTCGGCCAGTCGCACCAAGTGAGTAACCTTGAGGGAGGACCTCAAGGGCCTGCCTAGGAATCTCATAGGAGTGTCCTAGGTATCCATACGAGTTAGGGGACTCTATGGATGGCGTCGTGCCTGCGGGCCGCGTTGGGCTCACAATATGTGCCGGAGGCTTGACGTAGGAACTGATTATGCCCCGCGGGCTATCTTTATGGATGTTAAAGACCTCCGTGCCGATTGAGTACTCGAGGCACCACTCAAGAGCCTCGTGTATTGACTTGTGAGCTTGGCTTGGGTTCAGCCTTGCAAGCAAGGGTCCGTTGGCCTAGAAGTGTAGTCGTGGGGTGACGCTGCACCACGAAGGATGGAAGTAAGTTGTGAGGGCTATATTTGCCAATGCCATGGGACAACCATAGGCACATGAAAGAGGACCGCACCTGAAAAAGGCCAAGGATTGGAAGTTGCCCTACTCGGGCACGACACAAGGCAAGTATCAAGCTTGAGGATAGGACTGTGCGCGCAGGAGCGACGCTCAGTGCCAGGCGAGGGACGTGCATGTCCGTAGCCAACCCAAGGGGTGAGCATAGACGAGACCCAGCATATGAAATATGCCACAAGGGTATGATAGCAAGACAAGGCTGAAGCCTTGACATCAAACGGGCGGCACAAGGAAAGCTAAGACTCTGAGGCAAGCTTCACCATAGGCATGGGGTCGTGCCAAGAAAACCTGGGATAGAGAAAGGCTGGCTTGTAGTCAGGTGGGACTACGGGCGCCGCACGGGCTATTTGTGTGCCGCTGCCGCTTAGGAGGAGTCGGCTCGTGACACGATGTTCCCAGTATGGGAAGTTGCATTGGGGTCCATGCTGATTGGGTTCAGAGGTTTTTTATTCAGGTGGTCGACTAGGCCATATTATGCGTGATTGCCCCTTAGTTCATGGTAGTGGTAGGACCCAGCCTTTAGGGTCGATAGCCGGATCTTCATCGTCTGCACGCCTTTTGGGGCCAGGTTCACATGCGCCAGTCGGCCATGGTAGAGGCAAGGGGAGAGTCCCCAGTTCTAGCAGTCCTTAGCACCGTATTTATGCTTTGGCTGGACACCAAGATCTTGAGTCTTCTCCTGATGTGGTCACAGGTATATTATCGGTATTTTCTCATGATGTATATGCTTTGATTGATCCGGGCTCCACATTGTCATATGTTACTCCGTATATTGCGGGTCGATTTAGAGTCGAACCGGAGTCGATCAAACCTTTTGAGGTGTCTACACCCGTAGGTTAATCGGTAATAGCTAGTCGAGTATATAGAAATTGCATAGTTGTGATATGAGACCGTCGTACTATGATTAACTTGCATGAGTTAAAAATGGTAGACTTTGATGTTATTATGGGCATATATTGGTTGGCTTCTTGCTATGCCAATGTTGATTGTAGAATGAAAATGGTTCGTTTCCAATTTCCGGGAGAACCAATTTTAGAATGGAAAGGAAATACTGCGTCACCAAAAGGTAGGTTTATTTCCTATCTAAAGGCAAGGAAAATGATCACGAAGGGATGTATTTATCATCTAGTTCGGGTTCAAGATGTAGAAGCTGAATCGCCAACTCTTCAGTCAGTTCCCGCGGTGAATGAATTTCCGGATGTGTTCCCGGAAGAGTTTCCAGGCCTCCCTCCTGAGCGGGATATTGATTTTGCTATTGAAGTGTTGCCACACACTAAGCCTATATCTATTCCTCCTTATAGAATGGCACCCGCAGAATTGAAAGAGTTGAAGGAGCAATTGAATGACTTGCTTGAGAAAGGCTTTATTAGGCCTAGTTCATCCCCGTGGGGAGCCCCCGGGTTGTTTGTCCAAAAGAAAGATGGCTCCTTGAGAATGTGAATTGACTATCGGCAATTGAATAAGGTGACGATTAAGAAGAAATATCCTCTTCCAAGGATTGATGACTTATTTGATCAATTGCAAGGTGCCAAATGGTTTTAAAATATCGATTTGAGATACGGGCATCATCAAGTGAGAGTAAGGGAGAAAGATATCTCTAATGTCACGACCCAGCCCCGTGGGCCATGACTAGTGCCCGAGCTGGACACCCATATATGTACCTGTTAGACATAGTCAGACTGACACTATAGACAACATGGGAATCGACATAGACCCAAAGGTTCTCAACGTCATAGATCATGATAATCTGTCTCCTGTGGAGTCTCAACGAATCACAACGTAATAAAGTACGCAATCCGACAAGGCTGCCACTATATATCATTATAATACGCAAGCTGACAAGGTTGCCACTACATATCGATAACATACGCAAGCCGGCAAGGCTGCCACAACAAACAGAAACATCCACAACATCTATATAGACACAGCTGATCATAATCTATATACAACCCCCAAACATGTTTACAGACCTCTAAGAGTATCAATAGTGAAATATGACGGGACAGGGCTCCGTCGTACCCCTGGACAAACATATATATACATCAGAAGATCTGTACCACAAATCTAGGCTCCGAAACAACGGAGCTCTCCAAGACAGCTAACTGGAAATCCTAATCTGGGGGATCACCGAATCGAGTGTCTGTACCTGCGGGCATGAAACACAGCCCCCCGAAGAAAGGGGGTCAGTACGAGATGTGTATTGAGTGTGTAAAGCATGAAATACAGTAAAGAGGATCATAACTGAAATAGGGAGTACAGGAGACAAGTATAACATCCAGAATACCAAAATTCTTGCCTTTTGAAACATTAATCATGCATGCCAATATCATATATCATACCGGGACCATTATGAGACTCGGTGAATAAAGTCATCATATACCATCCTGGCCGCCATAAACATATCATCATATCATATATATATATATACCGTACCCGGCCCTCTAGTGAGGGACTCGGTGAACAATGCAGTGAAACTGTGCATGATAACATACCCGGCTCGGGACTCGGTAAAAGATATATTGAGGCATGCACGAGCAGAGTAGTGAGCAACCATATGCAAAATAAGTCATATATGAGACTCGATAGAATAATCAAGATGAACTACCTAAGTTGTTCATCATCCTAACTTTATATATGGTGCTCCTTCTTTGGACACGTGCCCCCCCTATGACTCACCAATTTGTTTTGTTTTATTATTTATTTATTAATCTTAATTAATCTTAATTAATCACTAATCCCTACTTAATAATCTAATCATAGTTAATTAGTCCCTAATTTCCAATAATATTTCTATACTAATTGAAATTTATAAACGAATCGTGTACTAATTAAAATTGAGAATTAAAAGTTCCTATTTCGTATCCAAAAAATAATCCCGTCCTTAACTTATGTCGATTAGCTTACGAATAATTCGACGTACAAATATATGGGGTATAACATCCTTCCCCCCTTTGAAACATTCGTCCTCGAATGTTAAACTAATCCTGCACTCCCAATATTTCCTTGAATGTTCTCTTACTGAATTATACTCCTCACATGCCTCTTTCGTTGGTCGATTTACTTCAATCTGTTATAATGCATTCCAACTTTCTCAGTAACCATTTTCATAATATTTATTCTTGCTCTTGCCTTTCGAAGTGGTAATTCTACGTCGTTGACTTTACTCTTTTTTTTTTTTCTTCCTATAGTTAATCCTTTAAGACGGATCGTTCACTTGATCTTACCTCTTAATCCTTAATCAAGATCTTATAACGGGCAAACGTTCCTCATCGATTCATTAGACTTTGCAATCCTCGGGGTATTCATACTTCTGGTAACTAGTAGACCCTTCGTAATTTTACGAATAAAATGAAATTTTCCAAGGTGAAATTTTTTACTTCAATAACCTTATATTGTTCTGTTGTTCCAGTCTATATTCTGGAATCTTCAGCCTCAGGTATCACTTCTCGACTTTCTTTTTAACTGTCATTTTTCTTTTTAGCTCTTAATCTCGATCTTTAGAGTTGGATATCAAGTAGCGCTGGAGTCCCCTCATATTATAACTTTCCATAGCTGCTCTGTGACCTGTCTATTATTAACTGGTATAATTCTGAAAGAATTTCTTTTGATTTGACATATAAAGTCACCGCCATCCAGTAACCAGTAACCCGCTTGTTCTGATCGTCTTGGCTAAACCATTTCGTAACTTCCCTTAACCTAACTTGCAACACTTTAGGTATATTATCTCGTATCGTTTCTTTATTTACCCTATCGATATCGATATCATACTTACTATTGAAGGGTCGTGACACCTAAGACAGCCTTCAGAACAAGATATAGTCATTTTGAGTTCCGGGTAATGTCATTTGGGCTAACTAATGTACCGGCAGTATTTATGGATTTGATGAACAACGTGTTCAGGCCCTTCCTAGATCTATTTATGATTGTATTTATCGACGATATCTTGGTGTATTCTAGATCTGAGGCAGAACATGCGGATCATTTGCGTGCTGTCCTTAGAGTTCTTCGAACTCAAGAGTTGTTTGCAAATTTTTCTAAGTGTGAGTTTTTGTTGAACTCAGTGACATTTCTGGGGCACATTTTTGTAGCCGGTGGTATTCGGGTAGATAGTCAAAAAAATTGAGGCCGTGAAGATTTGGCCAAGGCCCACAACTCCTACGGAGGTTTGTAGCTTTCTGGGCTTAGCAGGTTATTACAGGAGATTTGTTGAGGGTTTTCTTTCTATTTTTGCACCACTCACAATGTTGACCCAGAAATCAGCAAAGTTTCAATGGACAGATGCTTGTGAACGTAGTTTCCAAGAGTTAAAAGATAGATTGACTTCCGCCCCAGTCCTGACACTTCCAAAGGGATTGGAAGGATATGTTGTATATTGCGATGCTTCAGGCATTGGGCTAGGCTGTGTGTTGATGCAACATGGTAAAGAGATTGCATATGCTTCAAGGAAACTACAAAAACATGAGAAAAATTATCCAACCCATGATCTAGAATTGGCTACAGTGGTTCATGCATTAAAAATATGGAGACATTATTTATATGGTGTCCATGTGGATATTATACAGATCATAAGAGCCTTCAGTATATCTTCAAGCAGAAAGAGTTGAATTTGCGGCAACGACGATGGTTGGAATTGCTAAAGGATTATGATGTTGATATCCTATATCACCCAGGAAAGGCAAATGTTATGGCTGACACTCTTAGCCGTAGATCGATGGGGAGTTTTTGTGATGTACGACCAGAGAAAAGAGAAATGACTCGTGAGCTCCAGCAATTAGCTAGCCTAGGAGTTTGAGTAGTGGACTCAGGTAGCAGGGGAACTACCATTCAGAATTCAGCAGTCTCGTCGCAAGTAGCGGAAGTGAAAGAGCGATAATACGAAGATTCCATGCTAATGCATTACAAAGATACACTCCCTCAGAAGGAGGAGTCATCATTTGAGATTTCAGAAGACGGAGTTCTTCAATGCCAAGGCAGATTATGTGTTCCCGATGTGGCAGGTTTACACCACCAAATATTGAGAGAAGCTCATTGCTTCTGTTATTATATTCTTCCTGGAGCGACGAAAATGTACCATGACCTTAGATATATATATTGGTGGAATGGGATGAAGAAAGATATAGCGGAATTCGTAGCTCAATGTCCCAACTGTCAACAAGTGAAAATCGAGCACCAAAAGCCGGGCGGATTGTTGCAAGCTATAGAAATTCCAACTTGGAAGTGGAAAGTAATTAACATGGACTTCATTACAGGCTTACCCCGTTCTCGACATAAGTATGATTCTATATGGGTGATTGTGGATAGACTCACGAAGTCAGCTCATTTCTTACCGGTCAGAGCGACATATATGGCGGAAGATTATTCAAAGCTTTATGTTAGAGAGATAGTGCGACTCCATGGTGTCCCGGCATCTATTATCTTTGATAGAGGGACTCAGTTTACAGCTAATTTTTGGAAGTCCTTCCAAGAGTGTTTAGGGACCCAAGTGAGTCTTAGCACGGCATTTCATCCGCAGACTGATGGACAAGCTGAACGTACTATTCAGACTCTTGAAGATATGTTACAGGCATGTATGATAGATTTTGGGGGTAATTGGGATGATTACTTGCCACTCATTGAATTTGCTTATAACAATAGTTATCATTCTAGCATTCAAATGGCACCGTATGTGGCTTTATATGGGCGAAAGTGTGGATCCCCAATTGGGTGGTTCTAGGTAGGAGAGACTAAGTTGATAGGGCCAGACTTGGTCCAGCAAGCTATAGAGAAAGTCAAGCTCATACAAGATCGGTTATTAGCAGGCCAAAGTCGTCAAAAGTCCTATGCGGATAATCGTCGAAGAGACTTAGAGTTCCAAGTGAAAGATTGGGTATTCTTGAAAGTGTCACCAATGAAGGGTGTAATGAGATTTGGCAAAAAGGGGAAGCTTAGTCCTCGGTACATTGGGCCTTATGAGATTATGCGCAAAGTAGGCAATGTGGCCTATGAGTTAGAGCTACCTCCTGATCTGGAGTCGGTTCACCCAGTTTTCCATGTCACGATGCTTCGTAAATATGTTGGAGATCCTACTAGGATCGTGCTAGTAAATGATATTCAAATGACAGAGAAGTTGACTTATGAAGAGGTACCCATTGCCATACTAGATAGGCAAGTACGGAGGCTTAGAAACAAAGAGGTGGCCTCGGTTAAGGTGTTATGGAGAAGCAGTAAACGAGAAGAAATGACATGGGAAGCGGAAGAAATTATACGAACCAAGTACTCACATTTATTTCAGCCCTTAGAAGAAATCCAAGATGAGATATCAAGATCATAAGGTATGTATGTTTTCCTTTTATGCTTTTGGGTCATGTGTGGCCACATTCTATTGCTATTATGTTGTGGCCCTGTGAGGTATTGTTATTATGGGATGTTGTGACAGGATGGTAGTGCCATATTATAGGGAAAACTCTGGCAAAATTTTTATAGAATCCCCGACGACTTAACATTCGAGGACGATTGTTCTTAGGAGGGGGGGGGGGGGGGGAATGTTACACCTCGAAAAAAATTTAGTTGATGCAAAGTGAATAGACTAGTGAAGAGCATGAGTATACAGTATTTTGATAAGTAAGGAATGACATTCGATGACTCTAGATACGATTTCAATAATGTTCGAGATAGGGGAAGAAAGTTGCAGAGAGAAGGCAAGGCATACGATAGGTAATGGAAAGGAATTACAAGTAATGAGTTAACGAGGATTTAATGATGTCTTGGAGAAGAGTTATAACGTCCCTTAGATTGGTATTGAGGTGATAAACAAGTGCTAAGAAGGTTCCATAAGGATTGGAGATCAAACGAGTCGACGAAAATGAACTTCGGAACACTGGGGATTATATGGCCAAACATACTGGCCGTATAAAATATACGGTCTGTATGTTGGACCGTATAATCAGCCGAGAATGACTCTCTTCGCTGTACCAAACATACGGCCAAACATATGGCCCGTACAAAATGTACGAACCGTATGTTGGTCTGTATATCCGGTCGGGGACAGATTGGTTCATTAAATAAGGGATCCAAGTTTCATTTCATTTCATTTCCATATCACACCCCTTCTCTCTAAAACATCCCTCTACATTTATTCCACAAGAATTCAAGAGGTATAAGTGATCAACAACATAAACTAAGCGAATCAAGTGTAATAAACCCATTAATAGATCATCCAAGTCAAGAAATCTCATTGGAGATGAACTAGGGTTTTGGCTCAAGTGAAGTATTCCCACCCAAGATTGTTCCTACAACATCTAAGGTAATATTTATGGTATTTCCATGTTTTTTAAGGTATTTGAAAGTTGAAATACTTGTATTGTAGAAGGATGTAGAAAAATGGGTCATGAATGTGGAATAGTGCCATTTTGAGTAATAGCTTGAATTGAGTCATGATTCTTGATGTGTTGTGATATTGATATGTTATAAATGATGTTAAGAACACGGGATATGCAATGTATATGAATGAACATAGTCGTGTCTTATGATCATGGATATGAGTGATTGGAAGTGAATTGAGAGGTATAGATAATGTGGATGGATAGAGACTATTGTTAGGATATTGTGAATGTGTTACTGACGTTTGGGAGTTGATATACGATATGGAGGAATGTTGTATAAATAAAGGAGATGCTGTCCAATTTTCTCTAGCTTTAGTCATGTATGCTAGCTATTGATTTCTAATGATAGTATAACTTCAATGAAGGTAGAAACGTGAGCGTTGAAGGAGAACGTGCAAGTGGTAGAATAGTTGAACGGAAAGGTATGTAAGGCTAATCTTTCTTTCATAAGGCATGGTTCTTTGGCTAATCATCTAAATATTCTATAAGCCTATGATGTCCTCCAAATGATTCTATCTTCAAAGTTACAATCTTATGATTCTTGATATGTATTACGATTGTACTAAGTTCCTCATATGACGAGTAATCCTATAAGGATAGATGTAATGAACGACGATGATAGTGATAACGATAACGACGATAATAGCGATGACGATAACGATGACGATAATGATAGTGATGATAATAGTAAAGATGCTTATGAGCAATTATGTATATGTATCTATGTATGACTATTATGGAACCCCGAGCTTATAAGGTCGGGTAAGAATATGTATATATTTATGTAACGCGCGCACACCTCTGTAGATGGTACGGATAACCCGGAAGCCTTGGTAGGTCCAGGTATGTGTAACCTTGAGCCTTGGTTGGCCAAATATGTATGATAACCAAGCCTAGCCATGGTCGGGTACGTGAAACACCGAACCTTCGTAGTCGGGCATGCTATGTATATGACATGCTTATGTATATGATATAGATATGAGTATGAATATGAATATGATATGAATATGAATAAGACTATGTATATGAATTTGATTATGGACGCAATGTAAATGAGTACGGATACGGATATAGATGTATGTACACAAATACGTGCTAGAAATGGAAGGTCCCCATGAGAAAAAAGTAAGTTCTCATGAAGATGATACGAATATCTCCTATCTTATGCCTTTTCTTATGTTGTGTATTATGCTTCTATGTTGATATTGATCATGCTTTACATACTCAGTACATTCTTCGTACTGACGTCCTTTTGTTTATGGACGCTGCGTCATGCCCGCAGGTGCCCAGGGAGACAGACTTGATCCATAGCTACATTTCTCAGGGACTATATAGCGGAGCTCCATTTGATTCAGAGCTATAGCTTTTGGTACTTATTCTTTTGTGTACATATTTATGGGCATAGCGGGGTCCTGTCCCGCCTATATGATATGACACACTCTTCTTAGAGGCTCGTAGACATGTGTATATGGTTAGATGTGTTAGGCCTTGTCGGCCTATATTTTGGATTTCATTTTGTTAGCCTCGTCGGCTTATGTACATTGATATGGGCATAGATGTCAATGATGATATAAAGGTATTGTTGTCCAATGGGACTAGTATGATTAACAAATAGAAATGTATGATTTAGTATGTGGCTCACCTAGATATAATTTTAAATGTATGATAAGGGGTGACCGAGTGGGATAGCACCGGGTGCCCGTCGCGACCTTCCGGTTAGGTCGTGACAAATCTAGCCCTCTTGTTATAACCTCTGTCGAGCTCACGCTCACCTTTTTGCAGTTGTTGCCTTTCCTCCAAATTCTGGGCGTGGCCTTGGATGTAAGAAATATCCACATTGTCCTGAAGGGACACAGTCAAGCACTTGTCCATCAAATGTGGCCCTAGGCCTCTCACAAATCGGTGCACTCGATCACCCATATCCGCTGCCATGGCCGGAGCATACCTAGCCAAAGAGTTGAAGCAGAGACTAATACTTTAAGGCACTCATACTTCCTTGCCTAAGATTCAAGAACTTATCGGCTCTAACCCGCCAAACCTCTGGGGGCAGGTAATGTTGTAGGAAAGCATAAACAAATTCTTGCCCTACCGGGGGAGGTGCATTAACTCCCCTAGAAGACAACCACACCGTATACCAATGAACCGCGATATCCCGCAACCTATATGATGCTAACTCCACCGATTCGACGTCGGAAGCATGCATTAACCGTTGTGTCCTCAACATTTCGTCAATAAAGTTTTGAGGGACCTTATCCGGCTATGACCCGAAGAACTCCAAAGGGTTCAAGCTAATAAAATTGCAGGCTCTTGCACTAACCGCCCTGTCAGCATAACCCATACCGTCCCACTGGGCCTGAGCGGCAACCAATTGAGCCAACAATTGAATGACCTCTTTCACCTCTGGGCCCGAAACCTCGGGTTGAGGAGTTGGGGGTGCTGGAGCTGGGGCTAAGGCTCCCTCATGCTCATCAGAAATAGGCAATGAGTGAGAGGACTGAGATTGAGCCGCATTCTGGGACTCACCCTTCTTTATAACCGTTGGCGGTACTTTTTCGGCCCGCTTTTCTACCACAGTCTTGCCCTTTTGGGCTGTTGTAGCTTTCCTCTTTACAGGCATTTCTGAAATACATAGCACACGGTTAAGGAAAGATAAATCCTTATATCATAGCTCTATCGCATGATCTATGAAGATAGAAGGTTATTCATTCCTAAAATGCCCGCAGCCTCCTGTTTATAAGTGTGGCACACAACACACCCATAAACAAAACTCTACTACACACGGCTATTAGACACACCCTAGGACGGAACTGTTCTGATACCACTTTTGTCACGACCCAACCGGGGGGCTATGACGGGTACCCAGAGCTAACCCACCGGGCACCTCTCATCGTATATTCACATTCGTATCTAGGTGAGCCATATGGCTTATCAACAAACTCTATGTGTCACGACCCAGCCCCGTGGGCCGCGACTGGCACCCTACTTGGGTACCCAGACCAAATTACATATTCATTGCCAAATCCAAACTTATTTCAGAATTTCATAAAAGTCATATCAAACATAGTTTATATCAAAATATGTCTTAAGTGGTCGCACAAATCAAAATGTCATATCGGATCCAACTGCGCGGCGAAATAGACATCGCCGGTCAAAAATGCAAATATAAGCATAAGGGCCATTCAGGGCCATCAAAACAAACGGACCGCTTTAAGACCAGAAAACAAAATCAGACAAACATATATAGGACCCTCGCCCCACATATATGTCTACAGGCCTCTACGAACTCAAAACAAAGACATATGGCGAGACAGGGCCCCGCCGTACCCAAATAGTCAGATGTACAGAATATACATAGCAAAAGGGAGTCTGTACCAAAAGTGGACTCCGAGTCAAGAAGGAGTACTCCGAAGTAGCAAAGAGTGAAGCCTACAGTGGAGGATCACCAATATCTGCACCTGCGGGCATGAAACGCAGCCCCCGAAGAAAGGGGGTCAGTACGAAATATGTACTGAGTATGTAAAGCACGGAGTGCAGAAATATGAGCCAAAACTGAAAGCAAACCAGATATCAAAAGGGAAGTACCAATCAGTATGTCCAACATCCGTATCAAATCATATACATATACATAATGCAAACGAAATCATGCAAACGCTCGAGAACGTGGTCGCCACTCCGACGCTGGCGCCACACACAGCATAACACCAGAAGGTTTCAAGTCTCCGTACATCCCCGAACATAAACATAAGTGAGCGTATCGCATCACTAGCCATATCACAGCATAACTCCAGACGGAACCCGGCCCTATGGCGAGGCCTCGGGAACCGTAACACAGCATACGGCCGAATTATCATAGGGCGCACGAATCATAACCGGCCCGGGAACCGATGAACGAAGTCATAGTAAGGCACGAGCGGAGTCGTGAGCGAACAAATGCAATTCATATTTCAAAATATCATTTCAAAACATAATG
Organism: Lycium barbarum; assembly: GCF_019175385.1. Lineage (NCBI taxonomy): Eukaryota > Viridiplantae > Streptophyta > Magnoliopsida > Solanales > Solanaceae > Lycium > Lycium barbarum. Next base: position 79,836,780 of record NC_083342.1, on the reverse strand, counting down.
ATTTCATAAGTCATTTCATATTACAAAATAACTGAATACTTAGTCGATACAAAGTTTTATTTCACAAGATGTTTCCCAAAATGGTACGTATGGCTCAAAACGTAACTTAGCATATCATAATATTCAATACATATCTTGTGGGAGGAAGTTCCAAAACCGAAAGTATCATATCAAGCTTTATTCAAAAGGACCGCCCAATAGGACAAATAGGGCGTCTCGGGGTTAGCGGGCCCACCTCGAGTCAAATTGAGGTGGCGAACATAATTTACGAACATTTAAAGGCCAGAAGATTATACATAATGATTTCAAAGTAACCCGATCACATTTCGATAGGTTTCGAACATTTGGTTGCATTCTAGTCAAAATAGAGCCTTTAGGCTTCAATTGAATTGAATGAATAGTAGTCGTTTTGTAGATCGGGTTTCGAGGAGCAGAAAGGCTCCGGAGGTTCCAAAATTCACCTAACACACTAAGACATGCCAAACGAAGAAGTGGGAAGCTTTACATACCTTACTGACGTCTTATGCTCTCCCAAAAGTCAAGTCCCGTTTCGTCCGAAATCTGCAAATGGTCAAAGTTACCAATTTGAGATTCTTAGGCTTAAAAAAAAATGCCATTAACTTCATTTTTGCCTACCGAAATTTCGGCAGCATTTCCCCTATGAATCTAACACCCCCGAGACTTAGCTCGGCTCAAAATACATCAATAACAACAGCCCACACATCATCAAACAACACAAATCATATTCAAACCATACTAACTTCAAAATTCTACCTTATTACATAAGTTGGCAACTTTTCATTCAAGCTTCAAAATTCCAAATCTATATCCACATTATTGTATTCATTCAATCATTCAAGATTATTCAATCACATCCCAAATATATTCCAAACCATATACGAAAGTTCCCGAAATTCATTATTTTCCATATTTCATTCAAAACATCAAAAGTCACGACGAACATTCTAACTTGCGTCGCTTCATTCCGAATTCCTTAACATCAACCATAAATCATATTTAAGGTCTTTAGCACCCTAGATATACAATGATATACACAAATATACTAAAGGTGTATACTTTCCGATAACGTTCCGAAATCATTTTCCAATGCCAAATCAATTCATTAACTAATCATTTACGTCCTAAATGTCACAACGACGCTACGAACCAACTAAACAAGATCAATTCACATTTATTTCTCCTTCCTAAAGGCACACGGCCACTTTGCAAAATATACACACACCCACGGCTTCATTCATACATCAAAGTTACGGGATTCTCGTCTATTCTCAATCCTTAACATATTCATATCAATTCCATAACATTAAAGTGTAAGAATTCTCACCTTTTCTTGAAACCCCGACTTGTCGCAAACGTAGTTCTTGTGCCAAACTAATTATACCCCGTTGAAGAGGGTCTCGAGCACTTCACAACTATGGGAAGAACAAGAATTTTTGATCAACAACAAAGCTTGGAAATTTTTCTCTCTTTTTCTTTAGCTTCGGCCGAACCCCCTTTTTTTTGTGGTGTTCTTGAATTTGTTTTAATCTAGATAACTCTAAGTGTGTACATCATATATATCCATATAGGAGTCATGTGCATATAAAAGTGGGCTTGGACCATTCTATGGCCGGCCACTTTAAGTTTTGGGCCTCAAATTTTTGTGTTATATTTTCTTGGCCCAATTCATAAAACGTCCCGTTTTGTAATTCTCGAAACTAATTTCCGAAATTCCAAATTTACCCTCGGCCTTCCCCGATGTCTTAACATTAATGATTCCATAATCAACATAGTCATATTCACTAAAATCAAAATATTTCCTTATAACACACAAATCTTAATTATTTCTCGATTTCCAATTATACAAAAACACGGAACATAACATTCTCCCCCCCCCCCTTAAGAACATTCGTCCCCGAATGTTAAATTAACCTTATAAAGTCTTATGACCCAGGCGGGGAAGTCCTTTATTTTTAGTGACATACAAAATTATTTTTATCAACCAATATAACAAACTGAAAGGTTTAGATTACCTGTGGACGTCGGGAACAAATGGGGGTATTTCTTCTTCATCTCGTCCTCCGCCTCCCAAGTCATCTCCTCTCGATTATTGTTGCGCCACAGGACTTTGACGGAGGGCACTTCTTTAGTGCGTAGTCTCCGCACCTGTCGATCCAGAATATATACAGGCTGCTCGTCATAAGATAACTGCTCCGTCACCTGAATGTCATCAACTGGGAATATCCTGGAAGGATCACCAATACATTTCCGCAACATAGACACATGAAACACCGGGTGTACAGCCTCCAAATCGGATGGTAAGTCTAGCTCGTAGGCGACTGCGCCTATTCTCCGAACAATCTGATACGGCCCAATATACCGCGGGCTCAACTTACCCTTCCTGCCAAATCTCATAACACCCTTCATGGGCGACACCTTCAGGAATACCCAGTCACCAATCTGGAACTCTAACGGTCGACGTCGTCTATCAGCATAAGCTTTCTGTCGACTCTGAGCAGCCAATAATCGTTCCCGAATAAGCTTTACCTTATCTACAGCTTCCTGGATCACATCTGGCCCAATCAGCTTAGTCTCGCCCACGTCAAACCAGCCAATAGGAGATCTGCATCTCCTGCCATAAAGGGCTTCATATGGTGCCATCTGAATGCTGGAGTGATAACTGTTATTATAGGCAAACTCAATAAGCGGCAAATGATCATCCTAGCTGCCCCTGAAATCAATAACGCAGGCCCGCAACATATCTTCTAGTGTCTGAATAGTGCGCTCGGCCTGCCCGTCGGACTGAGGGTGAAAAGTTGTACTAAGGCTCACCTGAGTCCCTAATCCCTCCTGGAATGACCTCCAGAAATTAGCTGTAAACTGGGCACCTCGGTCAGTAATAATAGATATAGGGACTCCGTGAAGTCTGACTATCTCTCTAATATACAATCTGGCATAGTCCTCAGCCGAATAAGTAGTCCGGACCGGAAGGAAATGGGCTGATTTCGTCAGCCTGTCAACAATAACCCAAATAGAATTATACCTGCGTGGAGTGCGCGGTAACCCAACAACGAAATCCATATTAATCATCTCCCATTTCCAGGCTGGAATTTCCATCTCCTGTAATAATCCACCGGGCTTCTGATGCTCGATCTTAACTTGCTGGCAGTTCGGGCACTGACTAACAAACTTAGCAATATCTTTCTTCATGCCGTCCCACCAATACAAACACCTGAGATCCCGATACATTTTAGTGGAACCAGGATGAACAGAATACCGTGCATTATGGGCCTCGCCCATAATCTGCCGCCGTAAGCCCGCAACGTCCGGTACACAGAATCTGCCGTCATATAATAATACTCCTTCAGGCGAGATCTCAAACTGAGTCTTTGCTTTATTAAGGGCCACATCTCTGTACTGAATCAAAAGAGGATCTTCAAACTGGCGCTGCTTTACCTCCTGAACAATAGATGATTCAGCAACTGGACGAACAGAAATCCCAGAATCTCCAGAATCTGCCAAACGAACTCCGAGGCTGGCCAGCTGATGAATATCACGAACCAAATCTCTCTTATCAGATGGAACATCAGCCAGACTGCCTACGGACTTGCGGCTAAGCGCATCAGCTACCACATTGGCTTTCCCCGGATGGTACAGAATATCAACGTCGTAATCCTTTAGTAGCTCAAGCCATCTCCGCTGCCGCAGATTTAGTTCCTTCTGCTTAAAAATATACTGAAGACTCTTGTGGTCCGTATAAATATCAACATGGACCCCATATAAATAGTGCCGCCAAATCTTCAAAGCATGAATCACCGCGGCCAACTCAAGATCATGAGTGGGATAGTTCTTCTCGTGCGGTCTGAGCTGCCGGGAAGCATAGGCTATAACTCGACCGTGCTGCATCAATACACATCCTATCCCAATACCAGAGGCGTCACAATAGACAACATACCCATCAGATCCCTCTGGAAAAGCCAAAACTGGTGCTGTAATCAATCTCTCCTTCAGCATCTGAAAGCTGCGCTCGCAAGCATCTGTCCACTGGAATTTTGCTGCTTTCTGGGTAAGCCTCGTCAGTGGTGCTGCAATAGAAGAAAAATCCTCCACGAACCTGCGATAATATCCGGCCAATCCCAGAAAACTGCGCACCTCCGTCGGTGTAGTAGGCCTGGGCCAATTCTGTACAGCCTCAATCTTCTGCGTATCGACCCGAATACCGTCTGCACCGACAATATGGCCCAAGAATGCCACAGAAGTCAATCAGAATTCACATTAGGAGAATTTAGCATATAACTTCTGCTGACGGAGAACGCCAAGTATCGTCCTCAAATGATCTGAATGCTCCTCGGCTGATCGCGAGTAAATCAAAATATCATCAATAAACACAATAACAAACATATCCAGAAAAGGCCGAAATACCCGGTTCATCAGATCCATAAATACCGCTGGAGCATTAGTCAGCCCGAAAGACATAACTCTGAACTCATAATGCCCGTACCGGGTCCTGAAAGCGGTCTTCGGGATATCTGACTCCCGTACTCGCACCTGATGATAACCTGAGCGCAGATCTATCTTCGAAAAATATTTAACAGCTGATCAAACAAGTCATCAATCCGGGGGAGGGGATATTTATTCTTAATAGTCACCTTATTCAGCTGCCGGTAGTCGATACACATCCGCAGTGACCCATCTTTCTTTCTAACAAACAATACCGGCGCTCCCCAGGGTGATGTGCTGGGTCTGATAAAGCCCTTATCCAACAAATCTTTCAGCTGCTCCTTCAACTCTTTCAACTCAGCCGGTGCCATCCTGTACGGGGGAATAGATATAGGCTGCGTATCCGGCATCAACTCTATAGTAAAATCAATCTCCCGCTCAGGCGGAAGGCCAGGAAGCTCGTCAGGAAATACATCCGGAAACTCACTGACGACCGGAACAGACTGAAGGGTAGGTATCTCCGCTGCAGTATCGTGCACACGAACCAAATGATAGATATAACCCTTCTGGATCATCTTCTTAGCCTTGAGGTATGAAATAAACTTACCCCTCGGCGATGTTGTGGATCCGAACCACTCTATAACCGGTTCCCCTGGAAACTGAAAACGGACTACCTTTTTCTGGCAGTCGATATTAGCATAACAGGAAGACAACCAGTCCATACCCATAATGACGTCAAACTCAAGCATGTCTAACTCTATCAGATCAGCCCTAGTGCTACGATCATAAATTGTCACAGAACAATCTCTATAGATCTGTCTTGCTACAATAAAATCCCCAACCGGCGTAGCTACCTCAAAAGGCTCTATAGGCTCAGACACTATCCCAATTTTACTAGCAACGAGCGGGGAGATATATGATAAAGTAGAGCCAGGGTCAATCAATGCATATACAGATCTGGAGAAAACCAGTAATGTACCTGTGATGACGTTTGGCGAAGCCTCCTGATCCTGGCGGCTGGCCAAAGCATATATGCGGTTCGAGGGACCGCTAGAACCTGAAGCGCCACCGCGGCCTCGACCGCGTCCTGCCGGTGCTGGCATACCTCGCCCTCCAGGGCGTGCAACAGATGGAGCAGAAGAAGAACCGGCGGCTGACCCTGTCGGCTGAGCCACACTACCAGAACCGCTCGCCAATGGACAGTCTCTCATAAAGTGGCCCTGACCACCACAAGAAAAGCAAGCTCCAGTAGCTCGATAACACTCCCCAGGATGAGACTTCCCGCAATGAGGACAACGGGGCTTGGGTGGTCTGGCTTGGCTGGGACCTCTGGATACCTGTGAACTTGCCACTCTGGAGCTCTGACCGGCCCCAGACGGTCCTGCACTGTCAAATCTCCGGCTGCCTGACTGAGTACTCCGGCCGGACGGAGGTAGCTGTCTGCCTGACTGCTGCTGCTGAGGCTGTCCGCCTCGAGAATCCCCGGAATAACCTGCGGACCTAGCCCTCTTGGGCGGCCTCCTGTCCCGGTCTCTACCAGAATGATCAGACCAGTGACGATCCTCCATACCCATCGCATAGGCCTGAAGTCGGGCAATGTCCATATCTGTCTGCAATGACACTGCCATACAGCCATCGATCAAATACCGATCCAATCCCATAACATATCTGTGCATCCGATCGGACATGTCTGCTACCACGGCCGGTGCATATCGGGCCAGAGAATCAAACTCAAGATTATACTCACGCACACTCCGACCCCTCTGCTGCAAATGTAAGAATCGGTCGGCCCGTGCCCGCCGCAACTCTGGAGGTAGAAAGTGGCGGGTGAAAGCAGTCACAAACCGGTCCCACGTAGCTGGGGGAGCACCCTCACCCCTGGATAACTCCCAAGTCTCATACCAGTGAGCGGCAACATCTCGAAGCCTGTGCGAAGCCAGCTCGACCGACTCGGTCTCTGAAGCCCTGACCAAGTCCAGTGAGCGCCGCATCCCCCGAATAAAGTCGTGGGGGTCCTCGTCGGGCTTAGACCCGAAAAACTCTGGAGGGCCACATAATAAGAACTCCCGAACTCTCAGGCTGTCCCGCCTGTCATCATCATCATCGTCCCTCCGCCCGCGTCTGTGAGCCTGACCTGCTACTAGTGTAGTCAGCAACTGTACAGCCTTCCTCAGGGTCCTATCCTCCGCCCCTGGCTGAGGAGCTGGAGTCTCAGGAGCGGGTACCCGGACCTCTGCAGCTGCTGAAGGTCCTGCTCCAGGCTGTACTAGTGGGGGTGTAGCAGACCCCTCAGAATGCGGCACATCCTCAGGCAAATCATAGACACGAGCCCGGGTCGCTCGCTGTGCCTGACTAGTCTCTCCCATCCTCGCTTTGCCCTTCTGGGCCGCCGTTGCCTTCTTCGGAGGCATCACTGCAAACACAATAGCGAGTCAGATCAAAATCACTCTAGTAGCACAGCTCTATCGCACGATCTAAGATTCCAAAGAAAGTAACATCCTAAATGCCCTGTAGCTTCCTGTTTATAGATGTGGTGCACAACACATCGATAAACAAGACTCTACGAGACACGGCCTGTAGACATTCCGAGGACAAACTGCTCTGATACCAGTTTTGTCACGACCCAGCCCCGTGGGCCGCGACTGGCACCCTACTTGGGTACCCAGACCAAATTACATATTCATTGCCAAATCCAAACTTATTTCAGAATTTCATAAAAGTCATATCAAACATAGTTTATATCAAAATATGTCTTAAGCGGTCGCACAAATCAAAATGTCATATCGGATCCAACTGCGCGGCGGAATAGACATCGCCGGTCAAAAATGCAAATATAAGCATAAGGGCCATTCAGGGCCATCAAAACAAACGGACCGCTTTAAGACCAGAAAACAAAATCAGACAAACATATATAGGACCCTCGCCCCACATATATGACTACAGGCCTCTACGAACTCAAAACAAAGACATATGGCGAGACAGGGCCCCGCCGTACCCAAATAGTCAGATGTACAAAATATACATAGCAAAAGGGAGTCTGTACCAAAAGTGAACTCCGAGTCAAGAAGGAGTACTCCGAAGTAGCAAAGAGTGAAGCCTATAGTGGAGAATCACCAATATCTGCACCTGCGGGCATGAAACGCAGCCCCCGAAGAAAGGGGGTAGTACGAAATATGTACTGAGTATGTAAAGCACGGAGTGCAGAAATATGAGCCAAAACTGAAAGCAAACCAGATATCAAAAGGGAAGTACCAATCAGTATGTCCAACATCCGTATCAAATCATATACATCTACATAATGCAAACGAAATCATGCAAACGCTCGAGAACGTGGTCGCCACTCCGACTCTGGCGCCACACACAGCATAACACCAGAAGGTTTCAAGTCTCCGTACATCCCCGAACATAAACATAAGTGAGCGTATCGCATCACTAGCCATATCACAGCATAACTCCAGACGGAACCCGGCCCTATGGCGAGGCCTTTGGAACCGTAACACAGCATACGGCCGAATTATCATAGGGCGCACGAATCATAACCGGCCCGGGAACCGGTGAACGAAGTCATAGTAAGGCACGAGCGGAGTCGTGAGCGAACAATGCAATTCATATTTCAAAATAGCCTTTCAAAACATAATGATTTCATAAGTCATTTCATAGTACAAAATAACCGAATACTTAGTCGATACAAAGTTTTATTTCACAAGAGGTTTCCCAAAATGGTACGTATGGCTCAAAACGTAACTTAGCATATCATAATATTCAATACATATCTCGTGGGAGGAAGTTCCATAACCGAAAGTATCATATCAAGCTTTATTCAAAAGGACCGCCCAATAGGACAAATAGGGCGTCTCGGGGTTAGCGGGCCCACCTCGAGTCAAATTGAGGTGGCGAACATAATTTACGAACATTTAAATGCCAGAAGATTATACATAATGATTTCAAAGTAACCCGATCACATTTCGATAGGTTTCGAACATTTGGTTGCATTCTAGTCAAAATAGAGCCTTTAGGCTTCAATTGAATTGAATGAATAGTAGTCGTTTTGTAGATCGGGTTTCGAGGAGCAGAAAGGCTCCGGAGGTTCCAAAATTCACCTAACACACTAAGACATGCCAAACGAAGAAGTGGGAAGCTTTACATACCTTACTGACGTCTTATGCTCTCCCAAAAGTCAAGTCCCGTTTCGTCCGAAATCTGCAAATGGTCAAAGTTACCAATTTGAGATTCTTAGGCTTTAAAAAATGCCATTAACTTCATTTTTGCCTACCGAAATTTCGGCAGCATTTCCCCTATAAATCTAACACCCCCGAGACTTAGCTCGGCTCAAAATACATCAACAACAACAGCCCACACATCATCAAACAACACAAATCATATTCAAACCATACTAACTTCAAAATTCTACCTTATTACATAAGTTGGCAACTTTTCATTCAAGCTTCAAAATTCCAAATCTATATCCACATTATTGTATTCATTCAATCATTCAAGATTATTCAATCACATCCCAAATATATTCCAAACCATATACGAAAGTTCTCGAAATTCATTATTTTCCATATTTCATTCAAAACATCAAAAGTCACGACGAACATTCTAACTTGCGTCGCTTCATTCCGAATTCCTTAACATCAACCATAAATCATATTTAAGGTCTTTAGCACCCTAGATATACAATGATATACACAAATATACTAAAGGTGTATACTTTCCGATAACGTTCCGAAATCATTTTCCAATGCCAAATCAATTCATTAACTAATCATTTACGTCCTAAATGTCACAACGACGCTACGAACCAACTAAACAAGATCAATTCACATTTATTTCTCCTTCCTAAAGGCACACGACCACTTTCCAAAATATACACACACCCACGGCTTCATTCATACATCAAAGTTACGGGATTCTCGTCTATTCTCAATCCTTAACATATTCATATCAATTCCATAACATTAAAGTGTAAGAATTCTCACCTTTTCTTGAAACCCCGACTTGTCGCAAACGTAGTTCTTGTGCCAAACTAATTATACCCCGTTGAAGAGGGTCTCGAGCACTTCACAACTATGGGAAGAACAAGAATTTTTGATCAACAACAAAGCTTGGAAATTTTTCTTTCTCTTTTTCTTTAGCTTCGGCCGAACCCCCTTTTTTTTGTGGTGTTCTTGAATTTGTTTTAATCTAGATAACTCTAAGTGTGTACATCATATATATCCATATAGGAGTCATGTGCATAGCACATGACTCTTTAAAAGTGGGCTTGGACCATTCTATGGCCGGCCACTTTAAGTTTTGGGCCTCAAATTTTTGTGTTATATTTTCTTGGCCCAATTCATAAAACGTCCCGTTTTGTAATTCCCGAAACTAATTTCCGAAATTCCAAATTTACCCTCGGCCTTCGCCGATGTCTTAACATTAATAATTCCATAATCAACATAGTCATATTCACTAAAATCAAAATATTTCCTTATAACACACAAATCTTAATTATTTCTCGATTTCCAATTATACAAAAACACGGAACATAACACTATGCCTCAATAATACCATTTCCAATGGCTAAAACACTTTTATACATCAACATAAACAACTATGTCCATATGCATATACACAAGCCGATGAGGCTTAACAAAATAATATACCAAAAGTATGAGCCGACAAGGCAAAAGAAATCTACTATACACGACTGTCTACGAGCCTCTAAGAAGAGTATGAAACATCATCATTAAGACGGGACAGGGCCCCGCCATGCCCATATATATATAAAAGAATAGTACCCACAGTTGTAGCTCCAGATCAAATAGAGCTCTTCTAAGCAATCTCTGGATAAGCAGCCTAAGGATCAAGTCTATCTTCCTGTCCACCTGCGGTCATAACACAGCATCCATAAACAAAAGGACGTTAGTACAAATAATGTACTGAGTATGTAAAGCATAATCAACATCATAACCGAAGCACAAGAAATGACATAAGATAGAAAAGTCATGGGATGAAAGAGCCATGTATACCTCTAGTGACGTTCATCATATTTACTTACCCTCTTTCGAATAGCAAACTTCCATTTCATACATTTATAAATATAGTTGTATCATACCCGACCATAGACGTTCGGTGTCTTACGTACCCGACCATAACAAAGTTCGGTGTTATACGTACCTGGCCCTATCAAGGCTTTGTGTTACTCGTACCCAACTGCAGTGGTGTGCACGTGATAGATATCATACCCGACCATATAAGCTCGGTGTTTTTAATAGTCATACTTTAATATATAAATATATACATAGGAGTACATACATGTCCTCAACATCATCATCATCATCATATTTTCATTATATCCTTCCTTAGAGGATCAACTATCATAGCATAGGACCAATGGTACCGTGAGAATATTAAGATCATGAGCTTTAGTGATTTTAGGAATGAAGTCATCCTAGAAGATACTATGGATTTCATATGAAGGTACACATCAATGGGATCATGCCTTAAGAAAGAAGGTTTAGCCTTACATAACTCTTTGTCTTCTTAACCACTTACCATTCACAGCCCAAACATGAGAAATCTACATTTAAAAGAATTCACACTATGGTTAAGTCCTAGAGACATCCTCAAGTTCAAACTAGAAAAACTCATGGACTAACATATTTCATCGACTTCCACCATCTTACCAAACAGCTCCCAAACATCCATAATAACATCCACAATATCATAAACAAGTAATCACATTCCATTAAGTCTTCAAAATTCATTCTCATGTTCAACTTATACTAACAATTTCACACAAAACCTTAGCACATTTTCATAAAACGCTTCCTCGTCACTATTATTACCTTCCATAACAAGATTTCATCCAGATCATACTAAAAATCATAACTCAAGTTAGCTTACTACCAAAAACATCATAAAAACTACATTTAGACCTCATCTCCTACTTTCTCCTTCTACCCAAGTTGTTCAAGAACTAAGCATTCTTGATAATATGAAATAAGCATGAAAACTAACCTTTTATCTTACAAGGATGAGCTTTGGAGCAAGCTATCAACTTATATGGAAACCCTAGCTTCAATACTCAAAGAATTCTTAAAGTCTACTAACCCTTGCAAGACTTCTAGCACATGGATATCCTGATTCTTGCCTCTTAATCTTTAATTTCTCTTTGATTTGTGTGGATTATATGTGGAAAAGGGTTTTGGAGCTCTCAATACTTGGAGAGAATATGGGAAATGAAATAATGTGTTACACCATGGAAAATCCCCCGTACATGTACAGTGAATAGGTGAGCGAAGGTCATAACGTATGCGATGTTTGAACGAGCAAGAAAGGATGTAAATGGCCCTAATTAAATATAAGGGACCTTTCCTTCATTTTCAATTCATTTCATTTTCATCTCTCCACTCCAAGAAACCTATAGAATGCTCCAATATTCATCCATAAGGAAACATCAAGGGGAAACTATGATCAACAACACAAAATTCATGCAACCAAGTGGGTGAAACCTATCTAGAGCTCATCTAATTCAAGAAAATCCCAAGGAAGGTGAAGAAGGGTTTTGGTGAAAAAGGAAGGATTCAACTCTAAGCTGTTCCACCATTATCTAAGGTATGTTTCATAACTTTATCATGTTGTTTAAGGTATAGGAAAGCTAGGATACTTGAATTGTAGAAGAACATGGGAATTGGGTCTTGAATGGATGAATAGTGACACAAGTAAATGGCAGTTGAATGAAATCCTGAACGTTGATATGTTGTGATCATGAGTATGTTATAATGATGTTTAGACCATGAAATAAGTGGGATGTATGAGAAAAATGTGACGATGAGTTAGAACCACTAAAAGCGGAGAATTGGAGGAAATTGGTGGGTTTTGCCAAATGTATATAAATGATGATTGTTGGTTTCTACATTGTGATTATTGTTGCGAATGTTTGGGAGCTGAAATAGAATATGGGAAACATTGTAGAAACAAAGGAAATGCTGCCCAATTTTCCGTAGAACTAGTAGTTCATTCTTATAATTGCTTAGCTAATGACGACATGAATTCTCTTGAAGGTATATACGAGTGCATTAAAGGGGAACGAACAAGCGATACGAGTAGTAAACATCAAAGGTATGTTAAGGCTCATCCCTTTCTTTCAAAGGCATGATTACTATGATTATAATTCCATAAATGTTTTCATAGCCTCCTTACTTCCAAAAGTTAGATGTTCATTGTCACGACCCAACTAGGGGCCGTGACGAGTACCCGATACTTGTACCGAGCACCCCTTATCTATCATTTTACTTTTACCTCTTAGCAGGCCATATGAATTGTACCATATGTTTTTTTTAACATTAACATTAGCAGCGTCATTATGAACATAGACTAGTAAACTTCGTTATCACTTTATACAACAACCATGCCAAAACACCATACATCTAACCGTACCTGACTGACTGTACATATCTGTCTACGAGCCTCTAGACATAGTATACTTATACATAGAGAGGGCCGAGTACTGTCGGGCCCGAATATACATACACAAATTAGTACCACTGAAGTGATGCTCCGGAACAACTGGAGCGCTGTAGAGTACCGCTGGTAGAGCTCCTAAGGATCAAGTCCACCTGTCTGCTGACCTGCGCGACATGAAACGCAGCGCCCACAAGAAGGGACGTCAGTACGAATAGTGTACCGAGTATGTAAGGCATGTAAGATAACACAAGAAATAACATAGTGTATAATTAATAATATCATGTCATGTATTATCATATCGTATCGTATCTTATCTTGTCTTGTCGTAGCATATCGCGTCATAGTATATCGTGTCATAGTATGTCAGGCTATAGTATATCACATCATAGTACATCATATCATATCATAGCATGTTATAGCGTCTCGTGTCATAGCATAGCGTGTCATAGCATGTCTTACCATAGCATAGCATGTCATAGCGTATCATAGCATTGCATAGCTTGTCATATCATGTCCTGTCGTGGCAGATCATAGCATATCATGTCATAGTATAGCTTACCATAGCATATCTTATCATAGCAGGTCTGGTCATGACATGGTAGGTCATATCATAGCGCCGAACAATGTCGGCTCACCCACATAGCGCCGATATGCACCGGCTCACCCATATATCCCGCGTCCGGGCACCCCGCGTCCGGGATGATAAGCCAGCTGATCAGGTGGCAGTGAAACATATTTCCCTTCCCATTCCCCCATGTATCCTTTCCCCCCAGCCCAGGTTCATATACATAGCTTGCATATATGTACTTTGTATGCATATACACATCTTATATACGTACACATATTTTTGTATTCATATACACAGCTTGTATACATATACATGTCTTATATACATTTACTTATCTTATATACATATACATATTTTATATACTTATACATATCTTATATACATATACTTGTTTTATATATATATATATCATATAAGCACACAAGGGAGCCCAAGGAAAAATCATGTAGCCATCGGAGTGACGTAAGGTCGGTGACCTCCGATTACATTATGGAATTCTCGTGATCGCTTTTGTCTCACCTCGAAGGGACGAATATTTTAAGGTGAGATGGTCAACGGAGAATAGTATTAAAGTAAACGTAGAATGAAATCGGGGGCGTCATGGATGACAGTTCATAGGCTTGGGAGTCTTTAGAAAGTAAAGTCATAGCTAGGGTATATAAATAAGATTCAAGAATTAGTTTATCACTTTCATATTCACATAGAATACTTAGCTTAGGAATCTTAGTCATAGAATCGTTCCGGTAGTACTTATCATAGACATATCCTCTTGTCTAACATCATTGTCATCATTATCATCATGGATGTCTCCTCGTTAGAGTACTTATAGTACTTATCATTTGGTAACGAAATCGGGATCAAAGGATTCCCTTGGATTCAACTTCTAGTAAGTCCAACAAGGCTGTAAGGAAAATCCGAGAGTAACGGGCCCACCTCGGCTGGATGACGTAGCGTATACTATTTGCATATGTTACATGTCATGGCGTTACTTGTGAGGGTTCTAGGGTAATCGGGTCCCATTTATGCAAGTTCTAGGAGTTTAGGAGGTCTTTCCATCATTTTGCACACTTTCTAGTTCAATTCTATTGAACAAAAAGGAGAAAACTTTAGGTGCGGATTCTGGGGAACAGAGTTGTCCCCGAGGCTCGTACCCAACTTATTACAGCTAAGACATGCCATAGAAGGAAGGGTGAAGCCTTACATACCTCTTTCCGCTCCTTTTGCTATTCCAAATTCACGTTGCAATCTCGTGAAAATCTGCAAATTGGTCATGTTTACCAAAACTCTTATTAGGATACTTAGAGTTAGAATCTTAAGGTAACACTTGGCTACCGAAATTTCGGCAGCACTTCCTCTGTAAATATACCATTCTCAACATTCAACATAGCCAAATTCTCATCAATCACAACCCGGGAATTCAAGCCCGGCCAAACTATTAATATAATTCAACAACTACACTAGCGATTCACATATTCCATTCAAGACACATGATCTCAATTTATCACTTTCTTCAAGACCTTCCAACTTCAATGAACACAATAGCGACCTTATAGTATACGTTCCAACAACATCATACTAATATCATTACACGCTATCCATGCAAGAACATCATTTTTCAATTCACACAATCTTCCAATTGCCAATGCTTCACCAAACTTATCAAGTCTTTACTTGCAATGTGAAATCTACAACACAACAACTAAAACATTAAATATAACTTGCTCATTATTCCTCAATAATTCTACACATATACATGGTTACATATGCCATATACACGGCCACATACACCATGCACACACACACGGCTCCAACATGTACACACCACTACAATCTCTCCAAAGTCATTCAACTTCTATTTTTCACATATCATTCATAACAATAACAACCAACACTAGAAAAGATAATTAAAACACACTTCCTATACACACACATATATATACATGCACGACCACCCTATATATTCCTTTCCTTCATGAATTTCATACATTTTTGCACACTACAACATGCATAAATATTCATAACATCTAAAGGAAATGAATTCTTACCTTCTTCTTTGATCCTCCAACTTAGCCAAAGTTGTAACTTCAAGAACTTGTGTTTTCTTGTTCCAATGACTACTCCACCTTGTTAGGGACCCTTTACTTAGTAGGAAATGATTTTTGGAGAATTTTTATCAATTTTTCTCATGGACTTTCTCTATGGCCGAATGGCCTTAAGCTTTTCTCTCTTCTCTCTCTTGTTCTTAGCTTCTTGAAAACTCTAGAGCTTATTGTGATAAAGATGACTTAGTCATCTTTTTATTGACGAAATTTTTATTCAATATGGGCTTGACCCATATGCATGGCCTGTTGGGCCTCAAATTTCCCAAAAAAAAACTTTCAAGCCCACTTATATTTTGGGCTAGTTCTTGTAATTCATGAAACATTTTTCCAACTTCCAAATTTGCCCTTCGTCTTTCTTCATATTTCCACGAATCATATTGCGAATTTCCTTTTATGCCCTTGACCTTCCTCATTAATTCCACTTCTAAATTTTTTATAAGCAACTCACATGTCAACCAAAATAAAATATGGCCTTGCTTGTTGTCTTCCCGCGATTGTCTTGAATTATACGATTATACGTATTGCGGGATACAACATCCTCCCCCCCTTTGGAACATTCGTCCTCGAATGTTAAACTGGCCTCATAGTGTAGTATAATACTTCGGGGAGGTCTCTTTTGTGGATACCTCGTGTCGCTTAGCATATCCATCTTTGGAGCTTAGGTTGCCTTAGCTAGTGTGGACTCAATATCGGTCTCACCCTGTGACATCTGTACTTTTCTCCTTCATCCTCGAAGCTTTCTGTCGTCATGCCTTCCTCTTTCCTGTTAGTTTAGTCCGTCTCGGCCTATATGACTCGTATGGGGTTTCTAACCACTTTCCACACCCCAATTTACTTTGGGCTGTCTACTCTTACACTCGTCTCTTATTTCCGCATTTGTGAAATTTTCAGCATATTTCCCAGGGGGTCACCCATCATGAAATTACTCCCACCTGAGCACGCTTAACCTTGAAACTTTAATGCATTTCAGTGTCTCGGTGTTAGTATTTTTAGTTCCGCTTCCCCGTACTACCTATATCACATAATGTGGGGCAGGTTGGGGTCTCGGCAATGTTCGAACGCACTCATAGCGCATATTTCTCTTTTAATGACTATTTTAGCCCTCATGGTCACTAGTATTCACCTTTTTTTTTTTACTTGTGTGCACGGCTACCCTTGGCCCAAATTTTCCGAATTTCTTATATGCTCCGCAACACACGGGTCGGTGCAAGATAAAGTAAAATCCAGTTCAATTTAACATCCATATATTACAGAAAAGATGCCGGGAGTGTACCTGTGGCCGCATCGGTGAAAGGTCCAGGATTCTGCCGTCCTGTCAATGCATATATACGGTGTGGAGGGCCGGCTGAACTGGGTGTCCCTCCTCTGCCTCGGCCACGGCCTGCTGGAGCCTGGGAGGCCTGTCCTGGAGGGCGCACAGACGGTGATGAACTCACTGCTGACCCGGCGGGCTGAGCTCTGCTTCTCTCATTCCTTAGCGGACAATCTCGCATCAAATGGTCGGTCCGTCCGCAAGCATAACACGCACCTGTATCCCGGTAACACTATCCCGAGTGTGGCCTGCCACACCGGGTACACCGTGGTGGGGGTGGCATCATCCTGCTGGATTCAGCTCTATACTGGGACCCCGAAGCTCTAGTGCCCTGACCTGCTCCCGAATAAGTAGAACGGTCAAACCCCCTATCCGCGAATCGAGGAGGTGCACTGGCCGCCGATTGGTCTGAATACCTAAATTGCTCTTGTGCCTGTCCCCCTCTGTACTCGCTTCTAGCCCTGGAAAATCTGACCCTTTTTCTGGAACCCCTATCTGCATAACGCTCCTCTCTCCGTGCCTGGTACTGTTCTTCCAGGTTTTTGGCGTGGGCCTAGATTCGAGTTATAGTCATCCCATCCTGGAGTGAAGCCGTCAAGCACTCCTTAACCAAGTGTGGCCCTAGCCCACTCACAAATCGGTGCACATGATCTCCCCTATCAGCTATCATGGCTGGGGCATACCTGGCTAACGAATTAAAACGGAGGCTGTATTCTCGAACGCTCATATTTCCCTGTCTCAGGTTCAAGAACATATCGGCTCGAGCTCGTCGAACCTCTGGCGGTAGGAAATGTCGTAGAAATGCCTCAGTAAATTCCTGCCAAACCGGAGGGGGCGCATTTGCTCCGCTCGAAGATATCCAGCTATTATACCACAGAACTGCCACATCCCGCAGCCTGTATGAAGCCAACTCTACGGACTCCGTATCCGAAGCATGTATGATCCCCAGAGTCCTCAGCATGTCATCTATAAAACTCTGCGGGTCCTCCTCTGGTTTTGATCCATAAAACTCTGGAGGCTTCAGGGTGATAAAGTTGCGGGCCCTTGCACTTACCGCTCTGCCTCCCAGGTCTACATCTTGCCGTTAAGCCTGTGCGGCAACGAGCTGGGTCAATAACTGGATGGCCTCTGCCATCTGCTGGCCCGGAGCAGCTGGCGGTGGAACTGGAGGTGCGGGGGCTGGAGCTGGAACTCTTTCCTGCTCTGCTGGTGCCGGGGGCGCAGGAAAAGTCTGAGGGGGAGCTTCATCATGAGATTCTCCTTCTTCTAGCTCCCGTTCGACTCTTCTCCCAGCCATCGTCTCGCCCTTCTGGGCTGCCCTAGCTTTCTTCTTTGGCGGCATTACTGAAACCATAACATAGGATTAGAAAAGGAACATGGAAGCCTGGTAGCATAGCTCTATCGCACGATCTTAGGATGCAAAGAAGGTCATATTTCTTAAATGTCCTCTAGCCTCCTGTCTATAAGCGTGGCGCGCTACACACCCATAAACAAGACTCTACTGGACACGGCTCGTAGACAAACCCTAGGACCGAACTGCTCTGATACCACTTCTGTCACGACCCAACTAGGGGCCGTGACGAGTACCCGATACTTGTACCGAGCACCCGTTATCAATCATTTTACTTTTACCTCTTAGCAGGCCGCATGAATTGTGCCATATGTTTTTTTTTTTTTTTTTTTTAACATTAACATTAGCAGCGTCATTATGAACATAGACTAGTAAACTTCGTTATCACTTTATACAACAACCATGCCAAAACACCATACATCTAACCGTACCTGACTGACTGTACATATCTGTCTACGAGCCTCTAGACATAGTATACTTATACATAGAGAGGGCCGAGTACTGTCGGGCCCGAATATACATACACAAATTAGTACCACTGAAGTGAGTCTCCGGAACAACTGGAGCGCTGTAGAGTACCGCTGGTAGAGCTCCTAAGGATCAAGTCCACCTGTCTGCTGACCTGCGCGGCATGAAACGCAGCGCCCACAAGAAGGGACGTCAGTACGAATAGTGTACCGAGTATGTAAGGCATGTAAGATAACACAAGCAATAACATAGTGTATAATTAATAATATCATGTCATGTATTATCATATCGTATCATATATTATCTTGTCTTGTCGTAGCATATCGCGTCATAGTATATCGTGTCATAGTATGTCAGGCTATAGTATATCATATCATAGTACATCATATCATAGCATAGCATGTTATAGCGTCTCGTGTCATAGCATAGCGTGTCATAGCATGTCTTACCATAGCATAGCATGTCATAGCGTATCATAGCATTGCATAGCTTGTCATATCATGTCCTGTCGTGGCAGATCATAGCATATCATGTCATAGTATAGCTTACCATAGCATATCTTATCATAGCATGTCTGGTCATGACATGGTAGGTCATATCATAGCGCCGAACAATGTCGGCTCACCCATATAGCGCCGATATGCACCGGCTCACCCATATATCCCGCGTCCGGGCACCCCGCGTCCGGGATGATAAACCAGCTGATCAGGTTGCAGTGAAACATATTTCCCTTCCCATTCCCCCATGTATCCTTTCCCCCCAGCCCAGGTTCATATACATAGCTTGCATATATGTACTTTGTATGCATATACACATCTTATATACGTACACATATTTTTGTATTCATATACATAGCTTGTATACATATACATGTCTTATATACATTTACTTATCTTATATACATATACATATTTTATATACTTATACATATCTTATATACATATACCTGTTTTATATATATATATATATATATATATATATATATCATATAAGCACACAAGGGAGCCCAAGGAAAAATCATGTAGCCATCGGAGTGACGTAAGGTCGGTGACCTCCTGTTACACCCCGGAAATTTTCCGTTAGCATGTGCAAAATAGGCTAATAAGGATATAATATATGTGTCGCATTTTGAAGGCAAGTAATAAGGTCCGGTAGATTGGTATCGAGGAGTTGAACGACTTTTACGAAGGTTCCATATGGATCGGAAATGGAACCAAGTCAAGAAAATAAGCTTCAGTGAACTGGGAGTATACGGTCCATTATACGGACCGTAAAAGTGTTTTACGGTCCATTATACGGACCGTAGAAGTGTCACAGAATGAGGTTGAAAGAAGGTCGATTTTACGGTGAATTATACGGACCGTATAACGATTATACGGCCCGTCAAATGGATCGTCAAATGGTCACAGAAAGGGGTGATCTCTGGGTCCATTTTACGGCCAGTTATACGGATCGTATAAATTTATACGGACCGTGTAACGAATCGTATAATGACATCGGGACTGAAGTTGAATTTTATAAAATATGATCCAAGTCTCATTTTCTTCATTCCCACTTTCCACTACACGATCCTCTCTCTCTCTAGAATATTCTACACTCTCCCAAACCAAGAACACAAGTAGAAATCTAAGATCAAATTCATCAATTCACCATAACCTAGTGCAAGAACACATCAAAAGGGATTATTTGAGTCAAGAAATTCCTAGAAGGAGGACCTAGGGTTTTGTTGGAGTGAAGCATTTCAACTCAAGGGTTGTTCAATCACCATCCAAGGTATGTTTCATGACCTTATTAAGTTATTTAAGTGTTAGAAACATAGGAGAAGCTTGAATTGTAGGAAGACATAGAAAAATGGGTGAATAGTGCCACCATTGAGTGATGATGGAATTGAATCATATAAGTTGAAGTGTTAAGGTTATGAATATGCTAGAAATGATGATTTTACCATGAAATAAGTATTAAAGGTGTGAAAACACGATGATAAGCTAGGTAGGAAATTATGGGAAAATTGGAGGAAAATGGTGAAATGTGATGAGTCGATATGAATGATGGTTGTTGGTAGTAATGTTGTGGGTATTATTGTGAATGTTGAGAATTGATATAGACGATGGGAAAAGTAGAATAAACAAAGGAAGTGCTGCCCAATTTTCTTTAGAAAATAGCGACGCGTTCTTATAGTCCACTAACTAACGATAATTCAAATTCCCTTATGAAGGTAACGACGCGATATTGCAGAAGAGCAAGTGAACGGTATTCTAGCTAAGCGACCAAGGTATGTGAGGCTAGTCCCCTTCTTCAAATGGCATGAATCCCATAGCATAAAATCCCCTTCTTTCCATGAGCTAATAGATATGATATGATAATGCTAAAGCGATGATTATGTCCTCATTGTCTACACTCACCTCATGTATTAATTCCTTCGAGGTGAGGCAGAATGTCAGAAATTGCTCCATAAAGAGATCGGGGGATCACGACCTTACGTTACCCCGGTAGGGTACAAATGATCATGAGCTCACGCATGTATGATGACAAGATAAGCATGTTTTTAAAAGTATATGATGATAAGTATTTTATGTTAAGCATGTCATGATTGCATTTACACCGCGCCTAGTTGGCCGGGAAGACACCGCTTCGGCGGGAGGCTACACGGATATACCATGACCCTCTCGGGCATGGGCAGACACCACTAGTGGGCGGCATGAGATGGTACCCTGGACGCGGGAGGCCTGGACGCGGGCTTATATTATGGGTGATCACTCCGTTCCGATATGGACGGGCAACTTGCATGATATGTATACATGATATGATAAAGAGTATGAGTAAGACAGCATGCATCATCTTTCCTATGATTATGATTTAGCTTCACATGTTCACTTTGATGTTCATTAGGTTGTTATTGTTTCTCTCTTCATTATTTATGCCTCTCATACTCAGTACAATGTTCGTACTGACGTCCTTTTCTTTAGACGCTGTGTTCATGCCCACAGGTAGATAGGGAGACGAGCTAGATCCAGAGCCATAGGAGCAGTCAGCTGTTGAGAGCACTCCATTGTTCGGAGGTGCTTGTGATTTCTTTTGTGTATACGTACATATATATATATCCATTTTGGGGCATGACGGAGTCTTGTTCCGTCCATTGTATAGCATGTCAGTAGAGGCTCGTAGATACGCAGTGTGGGTTAGATGGTTCCACAAGATACTACTATATGTATGTACTATTTTGATAGTCGTATGGCAAATGTACGTAAAGCAAGTATGTTTCTTGTAAAGTATGATTTTCACATGTTTCGTCTTTAAATTCTGAAAGAAGTATTTAATGAGTAATTGAGTATTAAGAAGAGCGGTGCTCGGCGGTTAGCCCCGGGTACCCGTCGCGGCCCCTAGCCGGGTCGTGACAAAAAGTGGTATCAGAGCAGTTCAGTCCTAGGAAGTCTCTACGAGCCGTGTCCAGTAGAGTCTTGTTTATGGTGTGTAGCGCGCCGCATCAATAAACAGGAGGCTACAGGGCATCTAGGAAAATGACCATCTTTCTTTTCAGAGATCGTGCGATAGAGCCGTGTGTAGGATTTTATTCTCTTCTAAAAGTGTGTTATGATTTCAGAATGCCGCCAAATGGGAAAGCTACAGCTGCCCAGAAGGGCAAAGCTACGATACAGAAACGGGCAGAAAGAGAGCCTCCGGCGAATGTGGAAGAGGGTGAATCCCAAAATGAGGCATTGCCTAATGTAGAAGGGCAAGGAGGAGCCTCGGCTCCGGTTCCTCCACCAGTTGCTTCGGGTCAACAAGTGACATAGGCCATACACTTATTGACTCAGTTGGTTGCCGCCCAGGCACAACGACAAAGTGCGGGCCCGAGTGATCGTTCAGCTAGTACAAAAGCCCATGATTTCATGACTCTAAATCCCCCGGAGTTCTTTGGGTCTAAGCCGGATGAAGACCCGCAAAACTTCATTGATGATATGTTGAGAACCCTAAGGATTATTCATGCTTCCGAGACAGAATCCGTAGAGTTGGCTTCTTATAGACTCCACGATGTGGCGGTGCTATGGTATAACAACTGGATGGCATCAAGGGGAGAAAATGCACCCCCTCCGGTTTGGCAAGAATTTGCGGATGCTTTTGTTCGTCATTACTTGCCACCCGAGACTCGCCGAGCTAGAGCGGACAGGTTCCTGAATTTGAAACAAGGGAACATGAGTGCCCGAGAGTATAGTATGCAATTCAATTCTCTGGCAAGGTATGCTCCGAGTATAGTAGTCGATATGGGCGATCGTGTGCACAGATTCGTGAGTGGTTTGGGGCCATATTTGTTCAGAGAATGCTTGACGACCTCTTTGCAAGATGGGATGGATATTTCCCGAATACAGGCCCATGCACAGAATCTTGAGGAACGACGACAATTACAGAGAAGTGATTATGACAGTGACAGGAGACAAGGAAAAAGGGCTAGATCGATGGGAGCAAGTAGCGAATATAGAGGGGGGTCAAGGCAGATGCATTCTAGGCACTCAGGTCAGTCAGCGACCAGTGCCCCTTCTAGGTTCCTAGATAGGAGGGTTGATCGTTCTTTTCAGCCATGACAAGGCCAGAGTTCGAGAGCCTCAGATTCCTAGTTCAGGGGAGATTTCAGTCAGCGGAGACCTCCAGTACCGCGGTGCAGTCAGTGCGGTAAATTGCATTCCGGGCAGTGTCGTCAGGGTTCAGATGCATGTTATGCCTGCGGGCAGGTTGGTCACCTTATGAGATATTGTCCTTCCGCGAGAGGCAGAGCGGGGACTCAGCCCACAGGTTCAGCAGTGGGTTCTTCTTCAGCACGCCCGACAGCACAGACTTCTCAGACTACAGCAGGTAGAGGCAGAGGTAGAGGGGGAGTGTCCACTTCAGGTGTTGTTCAGCCCCGCGTATATGCTTTAGCCGGGTGACAGGATCTTGAGTCCTCCCCAAATGTTGTCAGAGGTACATTGACTATGTTTTCCCGTGACGTGTATGCCTTGATTGATCCAGGCTCTACTTTCTCTTATATTACTCCGTATGTTGTTGGTTGCATTGGGGAGAGGCCTGAGTCAATTAAGCCCTTTGAGGTACTTACTCGAGTTGGTGAACCCGTGATAGCAAAACAAGTATACAAAAATTGTGTCGTTGTTATGTGTGACCGCCAGACTAGAGCCGATTTGATTGAGTTAGAAATGGTCGATTTTGATGTAATTATGGGTATGGACTGGTTGGCGTCATGCTATGCTAATGTTGATTGCCGGACGAAAGTGGTCCGATTCCAATTTCCGGGAGAACCCGTACTTGAATGGAAAGGTAACACTGCATCCCCAAAGGGTAGGTTTATTTCCTACCTTAAGGCGAGGAAGATGATAGCAAAGGGTTACATTTCTCATCTAGTTCGAGTTCAGGATATCGAGGCAGAGCCGCCAACTTTTCAAACAGTTCCGGTGGTAAACGAATTTCCAGACGTATTCCCAGATAAACTCCCAGGTCTTCCTCCAGAAAGGGAGATTGATTTCGCTATCGATGTATTACCTGACACCGAGCCTATTTCTATTCCTCCGTACCGAATGGTACCAGCAGAGTTGAAGGAATTAAAGGTACAGTTGAAGGATCTACTCGAGAAAGGGTTTATAAGGCCTAGTTCATTGCCATGGGGAGCACCAGTCTTGTTCGTAAAGAAGAAAGATGGATCTCTGCGAATGTGTATCGACTACAGGCAACTGAATAAGGTGACAGTATAGAATAGATACCCTCTTCCCAGAATTGATGATTTGTTTGATCAATTGCAAGGCGCTAAATGGTTCTCCAAGATAGATTTGCGATCGGGTTATCATCAGGTGAGAATCAGGGAAGCAGATATCCCCAAGACTGCCTTCAGGACGAGATATGGCCATTATGAGTTGCGAGTAATGTCGTTCGGGTTAACGAATGCCCCGGCAGTGTTCATGAACTTGATGAATAATGTGTTCAGACCATTTTTGGATCTCTTCGTGATAGTATTCATCGATGACATCTTGGTATATTCTCGCACAGAATCAGAACATGCAGATCATTTAAGGATTATCCTTGGCGTTCTCCGAGTCCGAGAATTATATGCAAAGTTCTCAAAGTGCGAGTTTTGGCTTAAATCTGTGGCATTTTTAGGCCATGTTATTTCAGGTGATGGCATCCGAGTCGACACTCAGAAAATTGAGGCTGTGAAGACTTAGCCAAGGCCTACGACACCGACAGAAGTTCGTAGTTTCCTGGGTTTGGCAGGATACTATAGGAGATTCGTAGAGGGGTTTTCCTCCATTTCAGCTCCCTTGACGAAGTTAACTCAAAAGTCGGCAAAATTTCAATGGAACGACGCTTGTGAGCGCAGTTTCCAAGAATTGAAAGGCAGGTTGACTTCCGCCCCAGTGTTAACACTTCCTGAAGGACCAGATGGCTATGTGGTATATTGTGATGCTTCCGGCATGGGATTAGGATGTGTATTAATGCAGCATGGCAAGGTTATTGCATATGCCTCGAGACAACTGCGTA
This sequence comes from Lycium barbarum, assembly GCF_019175385.1. Lineage (NCBI taxonomy): Eukaryota > Viridiplantae > Streptophyta > Magnoliopsida > Solanales > Solanaceae > Lycium > Lycium barbarum. The sequence continues at coordinate 79,811,563 of NC_083342.1, read as the reverse complement.
AACATGAACAGAATTACCCAACTCATGATCTTGAATTAGCTGCAGTTATTCATGCTTTGAAAATATGGAGGCATTACTTGTATGGAGTGCACGTCGATATATATACAGATCACAAGAGTCTCCAACACATCTTTAAGTAGAAAGAGTTGAATCTGCGACAAAGACGGTGGTTAGAATTGTTGAAGGACTATGATGTAAATATCCTGTACCACCCCGGAAAAGCAAATGTGGTAGCCGACGCGCTTAGCCGTCGATCGATGGGTAGTTTATGTGGAATTCCCTCAGATAAGGAAGAAATGGTCCGTGAGCTTTATCGATTAGCCAAACTTGGAGTGCGTGCAATTGATTCGAGTAAAGCAAGTATCAGCATTAATAACCCCATAGTTTCATCTTTAAATGCAGAAGTGAAGGAATGGCAATATGAAGATTCTCAACTAAGCCGTTACCGAGACCTATCTTGTGAGAAGGAAAAGTCTCCATGGATGGAGTTCTACGATATCAAGGCAGGCTATGTGTACCGGATGTAGCAAATTTGCGCCAACGGATCTTAGAGGAAGCACATCATTCCCGGTATTCTATCCATCCAGGTGCAACTAAGATGTATCATGACCTCAAACTAATATACTGGTGGGATGGCATGAAGAGGGATGTAGCAGAATTTGTAGCGCAATGCCCAAATTGCCAGCAGGTAAAAGCAGAACATCAGAAGCCAGGAGGGTTGTTACAAGCCATGGAAATTCCTATGTGGAAATGGGAAACCATCAATATGGATTTTGTTGTAGGATTACCCCGTTCACGAGGGAAGTATGATTCTATATGGGTGATCGTGGACAGGCTCACGAAATCAGCTCATTTCCTCCCAGTCAGAACTACGTATTCGGCGGAAGATTATGCCCGGTTATATCTAAAGGAAATTGTACGACTCCATGGAATTCCTTTAGCCATTATTACGGACAGAGGGGCACAGTTCACAGCCAAGTTTTGGAAGTCGTTTCAAGAGGTCCTAGGTACCCAAGTCAAATTTAGTACGGCATTTCACCCACAGACCGACGGGCAGGCCGAGCGTACTATTCAGACCCTGGAAGATATGCTACGAGCATGTGTGCTGGATTATGGTGGTAGTTGGGATGAGCATCTACCCCTCATTGAGTTTGCTTACAACAATAGATACCATTCCGGTATTCAAATGGCTCCATATGAAGCTTTGTACGGAAGAAAATGCAGATCTCCAGTTGGCTGGTTTGAAATAGGAGAATCACAATTAATAGGTCCCGACCTGATTCAACAAGCGGTCGAAAAAGTCAAGATTATTCGGGATCGATTGTTAACAGCCCAAAGTCGCCAAAAGTCTTATGCAGACAATCGCCGACGAGACCTGGAATTTCAAATTGGTGATTGGGTGTTTTTGAAAGTGTCGCCGATGAAGGGAGTGATGAGATTTGGCAAGAAAGGGAAACTAAGTCCCAGGTATATCGGACCCTATGAAATCGTTCGTAAAGTGGGTCAAGTAGCTTATGAATTGAAATTGCCTTCGGAGCTTGAATCAGTTCATCCAGTATTTCATGTTTCGATGCTCCGCAAGTGTATTGGGGACCCCACAAGGATTGTTCCGGTAGAAGATGTGCAAGTGACAGAAAAGCTAACATACGAAGAGGTACCTGTTGCTATTCTAGACAGACAAGTGAGAAGGCTTCGGAACAAAGAGGTAGCATCAGTCAAAGTTCTATGGCGGAACAATAATCGAGAAGAAATGACTTGGGAAGCGGAAGAAAAGATGAAGTCCGAGTACCCCCAATTGTTTCAAATCCCAGAAGAGACTAGACATGAAGCAACGACGAATTGAGGTATGTACGCTTTATTTCTATTATTTTGGTCGTGTGTGACCATAGATGTATTGATATTGTAATATAGCCATGTGGGGAAATGATATTATGGGTTGCTGTGACAGGTTAATAGTGCCAGATTACAGAGGAAACTCTGGCGAAATTTCTGTAGAATCTCGAGTATTTAACATTCGAGGACGAATGTTCCAAAAAGGGGGGAAGAATGTTACACCCCGGAAATTTTCCGTTAGCATGTGCAAAATAGGCTAATAAGGATATAATATGTGTGTGGCATTTTGACGGCAAGTAATAAGGTCCCGTAGATTGGTATCGAGGAGTTGAACAACTTTTACGAAGGTTTCATAAGGATCGGAAATGGAACGAAGTCAACAAAATAAGCTTCAGTGAACTGGGAGTATACGGTCCATTATACGGACCGTAAAAGTGTTTTACGGTCCATTATACGGACCGTAGAAGTGTCATAGAATGAGGTTGAAAGAAGGTCGATTTTACGGTGAATTATACGGACCGTATAACGATTATACGGCCCGTCAAATGGATCGTCAAATGGTCACAGAAAGGGGTGATCTCTGGGTCCATTTTACGGCCAGTTATACGGATCGTATAAATTTATACGGACCGTGTAACGAACCGTATAATGACATCGGGACTGAAGTTGAATTTTATAAAATATGATCCAAGTCTCATTTTCTTCATTCCCACTTTCCACTACACGATCCTCTCTCTCTCTAGAATATTCTACACTCTCCCAAACCAAGAACACAAGTAGAAATCTAAGATCAAATTCATCAATTCACCATAACCTAGTGCAAGAACACATCAAAAGGGATTATTTGAGTCAAGAAATTCCTAGAAGGAGGACCTAGGGTTTTGTTGGAGTGAAGCATTTCAACTCAAGGGTTGTTCAATCACCATCCAAGGTATGTTTCATGACCTTATTAAGTTATTTAAGTGTTAGAAACATAGGAGAAGCTTGAATTGTAGGAAGACATAGAAAAATGGGTGAATAGTGCCACCATTGAGTGATGATGGAATTGAATCATATAAGTTGAAGTGTTAAGGTTATGAATATGCTAGAAATGATGATTTTACCATGAAATAAGTATTAAAGGTGTGAAAACACGATGATAAGCTAGGTAGGAAATTATGGGAAAATTGGAGGAAAATGGTGAAATGTGATGAGTCGATATGAATGATGGTTGTTGGTAGTAATGTTGTGGGTATTATTGTGAATGTTGGGAATTGATATAGACGATGGGAAAAGTAGAATAAACAAAGGAAGTGCTGCCCAATTTTCTTTAGAAAATAGCGACGCGTTCTTATAGTCCACTAACTAACGATAATTTAAATTCCCTTATGAAGGTAACGACGCGATATTGCAGAAGAGCAAGTGAACGGTATTCTAGCTAAGCGACCAAGGTATGTGAGGCTAGTCCCCTTCTTCAAATGGCATGAATCCCATAGCATAAAATCCCCTTCTTTCCATGAGCTAATAGATATGATATGATAATGCTAAAGCGATGATTATGTCCTCATTGTCTACACTCACCTCATGTATTAATTCCTTCGAGGTGAGGCAGAATGTCAGAAATTGCTCCATAAAGAGATCGGGGGATCACGACCTTACGTTACCCCGGTAGGGTACAAATGATCATGAGCTCACGCATGTATGATGACAAGATAAGCATGTTTTTAAAAGTATATGATGATAAGTATTTTATGTTAAGCATGTCATGATTGCATTTACACCGCGCCTAGTTGGCCGGGCAGACACCGCTTCGGCGGGAGGCTACACGGATATACCATGACCCTCTCGGGCATGGGCAGACACCACTAGTGGGCGGCATGAGATGGTACCCCGGACGCGGGAGGCCTGGACGCGGGCTTATATTATGGGTGATCACACCGTTCCGATATGGACGGGCAGCTTGCATGATATGTATACATGATATGATAAAGAGTATGAGTAAGACAACATGCATCATCTTTCCTATGATTATGATTCAGCTTCACATGTTCACTTTGATGTTCATTAGGTTGTTATTGTTTCTCTCTTCATTATTTATGCCTCTCATACTTAGTACAATGTTCGTACTGACGTCCTTTTCTTTGGACGTTGTGTTCATGCCCACAGGTAGACAGGGAGACGAGCTAGATCCAGAGCCATAGGAGCAGTCAGCTGTTGAGAGCACTCCATTGTTCGGAGGTACTTGTGATTTCTTTTGTGTATACGTACATATATATATATCCATTTTGGGGCATGAAGGAGTCTTGTTCCGTCCATTGTATAGCACGTCAGTAGAGGCTCGTAGATACGCAGTGTGGGTTAGATGGTTCCACAAGATACTACTATATGTATGTACTATTTTGATAGCCGTATGGCAAATGTACGTAAAGCAAGTATGTTTCATGTAAAGTATGATTTTCACATGTTTCGTCTATAAATTCTAAAAGAAGTATTTAATGAGTAATTGAGTATTAAGAAGAGCGGTGCTCGGCGGTTAGCCCCGGGTACCCGTCGCTGCCCCTAGCCGGGTCGTGACACCTCCGATTACATTATGGAATTCTCGTGACCGCTTTTGTCTCACCTCGAAGGGACGAATATTTTAAGGTGAGATGGTCAACGGAGAATAGTATTAAAGTAAACGTAGAATGAAATCGTGGGCTTCATGGATGACAGTTCATAGGCTTGGGAGTCTTTATAAAGTAAAGTCATAGCTAGGGGATATAAATAAGATTCAAGAATTAGTTTATCACTTTCATATTCACATAGAATACTTAGCTTAGGAATCTTAGTCATAGAATCGTTCCGGTAGTACTTATCATAGACATATCCTCTTGTCTAACATCATTGTCATCATTATCATCATGGAAGTCTCCTCGTTAGAGTACTTATAGTACTTATCATTTGGTAACGAAATCGGGATCAAAGGATTCCCTTGGATTCAACTTCTAGTAAGTCCAACAAGGCTGTAAGGAAAATCCGAGAGTAACGGGCCCACCTCGGCTGGATGAGGTAGCGTATACTATTTGCATATGTTACATGTCATGGCGTTACTTGTGAGGGTTCTAGGGTAATCGGGTCCCATTTATGTAAGTTCTAGGAGTTTAGGAGGTCTTTCCATCATTTTGCACACTTTCTAGTTCAATTCTATTGAACAAAAAGGAGAAAACTTTAGGTGCGGATTCCGGGGAACAGAGTTGTCCCCGAGGCTCGTACCCAACTTATTACAGCTAAGACATGCCATAGAAGGAAGGGTGAAGCCTTACATACCTCTTTCCGCTCCTTTTGCTATTCCAAATTCACGTTGCAATCTCGTGAAAATCTGCAAATTGGTCATGTTTACCAAAACTCTTATTAGGATACTTAGAGTTAGAATCTTAAGGTAACACTTGGCTACCGAAATTTCGGCAGCACTTCCTCTGTAAATATACCATCCTCAACATTCAACATAGCCAAATTCTCAGCAATCACAACCCGGGAATTCAAACCCGGCCAAACTATTAATATAATTCAACAACTACACTAGCGATTCACATATTCCATTCAAGACACATGATCTCAATTTATCACTTTCTTCAAGACCTTCCAACTTCAATGAACACAATAGCGACCTTATAGTATACGTTCCAACAACATCATACTAATATCATTACACGCTATCCATGCAAGAACATTATTTTTCAATTCACACAATCTTCCAATTGCCAATGCTTCACCAAACTTATCAAGTCTTTACTTGCAATGTGAAATCTACAACACAACAACTAAAGCATTAAATATAACTTACTCATTATTCCTCAATAATTCAACACATATACATGGTTACATATGCCATATACACGGCCACATACACCATGCACACACACACGGCTCCAACATGTACACACCACTACAATCTCTCCAAAGTCATTCAACTTCTATTTTTCACATATCATTCATAACAATAACAACCAACACTAGACAAGATAATTAAAACACAGTTCCTATACACACATATATATATACATACACGGTCACCCTCTATATTCCTTTCCTTCAAGAATTTCATCCATTTTTGCACACTACAACATGCATAAATATTCATAACATCTAAAGGAAATGAATTCTTACCTTCTTCTTTGATCCTCCAACTTAGCCAAAGTTGTAACTTCAAGAACTTGTGTTTTCTTGTTCCAATGACTACTCCACCTTGTTAGGGACCCTTTACTTAGTAGGAAATGATTTTTGGAGAATTTTTATCAATTGTTCTCATGGACTTTCTCTATGGCCGAATGGCCTTAAGCTTTTCTCTCTTCTCTCTCTTGTTCTTAGCTTCTTGAAAACTCTAGAGCTTATTGTGATAAAGATGATGACTTAGTCATCTTTTTATTGACGAAATTTTTATTCAATATGGGCTTGACCCATATGCATGGCCGGTTGGGCCTCAAATTTCCCAAAAAAAAACTTTCAAGCCCACTTATATTTTGGGCTAGTTCTTGTAATTCATGAAACATTTTTCCAACTTCCAAATTTGCCCTTCGTCTTTCTTCATATTTCCACGAATCATATTGCGAATTTCCTCTTATGCCCTTGACCTTCCTCATTAATTCCACTTCTAAATTTTTTATAAGCAACTCACATGTCAACCAAAATAAAATATGGCCTTGCTTGTTGTCTTCCCGCGATTGTCTTGAATTATACGATTATACGAATTGCGGTATATAACATTCATGATTCCAAGGCTAAACCCCCTTTCCTAATAATTCATGAATGTTTCCAAAATGTTCGTGTTTCCTAAACCAGAGGTTTATGACTCCGTAAGCTTTCATGACGACAACGATGGATATGTTTTACAATGACGACGATGATGTCAAGGGTGTGAATGATTTCATGGTTAGAGGTTCAAAGTTATGATTTCAATGACGACGTAAGAATGTTGAACTAATTCTTGGCTTCTCAATTTTATTCACGGATAATGACTACTTCTTAAAGATTTCAAAATGTATGAATAAATGTCTTATGGGATTATGATTTTATTTTATGTTCTCCCTTAATGCCATTCTTCATTAACAGTCTCGCCTTATAATAATTGTCCCTTCAAGATGAGACACGACGATCGTGATTATTCCATAATATAATTGGAGGTTAACGACCTTACGTCACTCCGATAGATACATGGCTTTCTTTGGGATCTCATGCGTGCTGCATGTATGACATATGTTTATGATATATGTATATGTATATGGGGAAAAGGGACACATGTTGCGCTATAGATGCATTGCCACCTGATCAGTTGGTATCAAACCCGGTGGTGGGGAAAACCCAGTGGTGGGACAAACCCAATGGTGGGGCAAACCTCAGAAAAGTCGCAGAGTCCCAAGGGGGGGGGGGGGGGGGGGTGAGTGTAAGGGCTTGCCTTAGGCGAATCCCACTGTGGTTTAGGTGAATCCCACATTGGTTTAGGTGAATCCCACATCGGTTAATATCACCCCGGATGCGGGAGGCCTGGACGCGGGCTTATACACCGATCCTATATGGGCGGGAAACTTATTCGGTTATGTATGCTTGAGATGTTGATGGTTATGAGTAAGTCAGCATATGCTACTCTCTTTTATAAGTTACAGTCATATATAGTTACTCCTTATTGATGCTTCTTTTATTTCATTCACATATCATTACTGTTTATACCTCTCATACTCAGTACAACATTCGTACTGACGTCCGTTTTCTTTGGACGCTGTGTTCATGCCCACAGGGAGACAGGGAGGCGACCCAGACTCTTAGGAGCTACCAGCTGATTGAGGAGCACTCCATCTTCCGAAGGTGCCTTGATGATCCTTTTGATATATATATATAAATGCATGTTTTGAGGCATGGCGGGGTCCTGTCCCGTCCTTATGTCTACCACTCCAGTAGAGGCTCGTAGATACGTAGTGTGGGTAGTATAGTATGGTCTCACAGTTTTCACGTATATGTATTATTATTTTGCCAGCCGAGAGGCCTATGTATATAATAGTGGTTATGTTCCAACTGAAGTGTGATTTCTATTATGATTAGTACATGGATTCGGTAAACAAAGGTTAATGAGTATAATGAGTAGCAGAATGAGTGGTGCTCGGTGATTAGCCCCAGGTACTCGTCGTGGCCCCTAGCGGGGTCGTGACAGAAGTGGTATCTGAGCAGTTCATCCTAGGAAGTGTCTAGGAGCCGTGTCTAGTAGAGTCTTGTTTATGGTGTGTAGCACGCCATGCCAATAAATAGAAGGCTATCAGGCATTTAGGAAAAATGACCATCTTTCTTCTTAAGAGATCGTGCGATAGAGCTGTATTATAAGGTTATCCCTTCCCTAACGGTGCGTTATAATTTCAGCAAAGCTGATGAAAGGAAAAGCTACGGCAACCCAGAAGGGCAAGGCAGTGGTTGAAGATGGGCTTGAACGGGAGCGTCTATAGATCGGGAAGGGGACGAACCCCGGAAAAAGGCCTTACCTCGATCCTCTCATATTTCACCCGCTTTAAAGGGTCACAGGGGAGCTAATCCTTCAGGGTCTGATCAGGAGCTTAGAGGTGCTCCTCCGTAGTTTCATAGGCCCAGATTTGAAGGACCTACTTATTCAAGGTCACCCAGAGTCTCAGAGTTTCTAGCCCCCGGATTCGGAGTGGTTCTGGTCAGAAGAGATCCCCAGTGCCTCGATGTACTCAGTGTCACAAGTTGCATTCTGGACTATGCCGCTCGGGCTCAGATGTTTGTTATACTTGTGCCCGGCCAGGCCATATTATGCGCGATTGCCCATGGAGGCGTGATAGAGATAAGATTCGACCTATGGGATTAGTAGCTGGTGCTTTATCATCGGTACGTCCTCCAAGGACAAGACCATAGGTGTTAATGGGCGGTGATAGAAACCAAGGAGGGACGCCTAGTCCAAGTGAGCCCCAGCATTATATTCATGCGTTAGCTGAGCGACCGGATCCTGAGTCTTTCCCCGATACGCCTTCAGGTACATTGTTAGTACCCTCTTATAGTATGTGTGTGTCGATTGATTCAGATCCTATGCTGTTATGCATCACCCCCGTGGTGATGATTATGTTAAGGTGAAAAATACGAGCCAATCCGACAATTTGAGATGGCTGTACTTGTTAGTAACCTGGTGATGGCCAGAATAGTGAATTACGAGTGAGTTGATTAACAGTAAGTGAATATAGGTAATGTATATGTGTGTATAAACATATTGGAATTTTAGATTGGATGTGCAGGCACCGCTTACGAGACAAGCTCTATTATTTATATCCTCTAATGGTAAATGATCTCGTGTTGTGAAGTAATGTATTACGTGTGTTCCGGTATATGTCCTATTGAGACATCGGATGTGTTTTCTGGGCTATGTGCAGGTTTGGGGCTGTTATGCTTACAAAGGAAACCTTGCCAAAATTTTCTTAGAATCTAAAGGAGACAAGATATAAGTTGGTAATACGTCCTAGCGAGAAAAGATGTTGTGCAATGAGGTAATGGCGGGACGAGATTAAGTTAGGAGTATTAGTAATAGCTACCGAAAGATGAATAACAAAAGGATTAAAACAATAAGGATGAGAGGAGATGATCAGAAGGAACAATATAAGTTTTGGAGGAATAGAGTGGATGGTAAAAAGGCAGTGTATTCTAAAGGGAAAAACGGTACCAAGCTGGGAATATGGTCCCTCATACGAAGAGCAGAGAATCGATTGTAAACGGGAGAAAACAGGACGAATCGAGAAGAGACGAAAAGGGGAATGTACGAAGTATGCGTGTTTGAGAAGTAGTTGCGTTATGATTACAGGAAGATGCATTTCCTATGAATATCCTGTACCAAGCTAGAATGAGTAAAGTATAATCAATGACAAATATGATGTGATCATGAAATTAGTGTTGAGTACAAACAAGAGTAAAAGGACACGAGGCATGGAGAGCATTAGTGGCGTGTAAGACTTAGGCCCCAGAAAACGAAGATGACGCTACAAGTGAATCTTGAGCCCCGCAGAAGAGGGCAAGCGACATTAGCTGGATGGCATGGATAACTAGATCTATAACTAATGTAAGCATCCCTACGGGGCAGGAAGTTCTTAATTGGGGCAGATTTAGGTATTGACTCATAACCACTAGAGGAGCTAAGTAAAATACATTCGTGTTCGGATTGCAATATCGGGTGCACTATTTGGTTACAAGACTGCAAGAAGAGTACACTAAAGATGTCACACATGAGTTGTATAGCCACAGGTTGTGAGGAACGATATGAATAAGACGTAGTGTAGTGAGGGGTACATGAATTCAAGATTTAGAGGTACGAGTAAAACCCTTAAAGGGGGGGAGCGTATTGGGAGGATACCAGTGTGGAGATTAAAATGATGAACCCTGCGAATGTGTGTTGACTACAGGCAGTTGAGTAAGGTGACATCCAAAAGCGAGAAGAAGAAGAAGAAGAAGAGCCATGAGTCGGCAAAGATGGTAAAACACCGGCGACAGGTGAAGGTGGACCCACAGTTCTTAAAGATTATATTATCTCCTCATTCCTCTAAGTTATAAATCCCAGATGAATTTTTAGTGAAGTATGGGGCCGATCTGTGAGACGTTGTGTCCCTTGAAGTCCCAAGTGGCGCAAAATGGGGAGTAAAATTTCAAAACTCTGATTGCGTGACATGGTGGAAGAAGAGTCAGAATCGGTTTAGGGAGTACTATTCAATTGGTTGCGAGTACCTTTGTATCCTTCAAGTCTAGTGGAAACTTTTATCTCTCTGTCCTCATATTTGATTTAATTGCTTCCGACATTGAATGCACTTCTACCCCAAATAAAGATATGACACCGGAGAATGTTGTAAATATAGTGGGTGATGGTAGTCACGAGAAGAAGGCATGCAGGCCTGAGACACAGAATAATTCATGAGATTAACATGGATTTTATTGTGGGGTTACCCCGTTACCGAGGCAAAGACATTGGCGGGAAAGTCGTTGTGAAAGTTATGGACTTCTATACGAACATGACCATGGATATGATATGTAGGTGAGTATGATTATGAATACGAGTATGGACATGGGTATGTGCATGTGGATAGATGTGTCTGAATGCGAATCGCGCAAAAATATTATGTAACTTGTAGATATTTATGCGTCGCCAATGAAACCAAGTGAGTACTTAGATGAGGAGTAAGAGGTAAAACAAGGATAATGGAATCATAATACTCCGGCCAGGAAAACGTATGGTAAACTAAGTTGGAACGTTGAGTGGGGATTATCGTTAAGGGCAAATAGGAAAATTACTCGGAATATTACATAAGTGCATATGATACGCTTGTTACAGTAGCCCTGGGATATGACAACTTACGAGAGCGATAGGATCACTGAATGAAGGGGGAGTTTAGTCCCCGATGCATTAGATCCTATAAAATTGCATGCAATAGGCAAGATAGCTTATAAATATGTTAGAACCCCCACAAGGATCATGTCAATAAAAATGATGCCCAAATGACTGGGAAGTTGATTTATGAAAAGGTACCCATTGCCACATTGGATTGGTAAGTACGAGGACTTCGAAATAAGGAGGGAGCTTAAGTCAAAGTTGGTGGTAAAATAATAACTGGGAAGAAACGATTTGGGGAAGCAGAAGAGAATATGGAGGCCAAATTCCCGCACCTATTCGAATCTCCAGTAGAAATTCATGATGATACACCAAGGCCTTAAGGTATGTATGCTTACTTTTTGCTTTTCGGTTGTGTGCGGCCACAGATATGTTTCTGCTGTGCTGTAGCCCTGTGGGGCAGTAATATTGTAGGTTGTTGTGACAGGTTGGTAGTGCCATGTTACAGGGGAAACTCTGGCGAAATTTTTCTAGAATTCCCGAGTATTTTAACATTCGAGGACGAATGTTTTAAAGGGGGGAAGGATGTTACACCTTGGAAAATCCCCCGTACATGTACAGTGAATAGGTGAGCGAAGGTCATAACGTATGCGATGTTTGAACGAGCAAGAAAGGATGTAAATGGCCCTAATTAAGATTCTCAAAGACATCCGAGATGAGGGAAGGATGTTGTTAAGGAAAACGAGTTGTATGTTGCATGTCGGATAAGAATGACGAGCAACGATTCGGCGATGGCATAATGATGTCTTAGAGACATGTGATAACGTCCCTTAGGTTGGTATTGAAGTGTTAAACAAGTGCCAAGAAGGTTCCATAAGGATTGGAGATCAAACGAGTCGACGAGAACGAAAACGGAAACATTGGACATTATACGGCCCAATCTAAAGGTACCAAGCTGAGAATATGTCCTATTGAGACATCGGATGTGTTTTCTGGGCTATGTGCAGGTTTGGGGCTGTTATGCTTACAAAGGAAACCTTGCCGAAATTTTCTTAGAATCTAAAGGAGACAAGATATAAGTTGGTAATACGTCCAAGCGAGAAAAGATGTTGTGCAATGAGGTAATGGCGGGACGAGATTAATTTAGGAGTATCAGTAACAGATACCGAAAGATGAATAACAAAAGGATTAAAACAATAAGGATGAGAGGAGATGATCGGAAGGAACAGTATAAGTTTTGGAGGCAGAGAGTGGATGGTAAAAAGGCAATGTATTCAAAAGGGAAAAAAGGTACCAAGCTGAGAATATGGTCCCTCATACGAAGAGCAGAGGATAGATTGTAAACTGGAGAAAACGGGACGAATCGAGAAGAGACGAAAAGGGGAATGTACAAAGTATGCGTGTTTGAGAAGTAGTTGCGTTATGATTACAGGAATATGCATTTCCTATTAATATCCTGTACCAAGCTAGAATGAGTAAAGTATAATCAATGACAAATATGATGTGATCATGAAATTAGTCTTGAGTACAAACAAGAGTAAAAGGACATGAGGCATGGAGAGCATTAATGGCATGTAAGACTTAGGCCCCGATAAACGAAGATGACGCTACAAGTGAATCTTGAGCCCCGCAGAAGAGGGCAAGTGACATTAGCTAGATGGCATGGATAACTAGACCTATTACTAATGTAAGCATCCCTACGGAGCAGGAAGTGGTTAATTGGGGCGGATATAGGTATTGAATCACAACCACTAGAGGAGCTAAGTAAAATACATTCGTGTTCGGATTACTATATCGGGTGCACTATTTGGTTACAAGACTGCAAGAAGAGTACATTAAAGACATCACACATGAGTTGTTATAGCCACAGGTTGTGGGGAACGATATGAATAAGACGTAGTGTAGTGAGGGGTACATGAATTCAAGATTTAGAGGTACGAGTAAAACCCTTAAAGGGGGGGGGGGAGCGTATTGGGAGGATACCAGTGTGGAGATTAAAATGATGAACCCTGCGTATGTGTGTTGACTACAGGCAGTTGAGTAAGGTGACATCCAAAAGCGGGAAGAAGAAGAAGAAGAAGAGTCGTGAGTCGGCAAAGATGGTAAAACACCGGCGACATGTGGAGGTGGACACACAGTTCTTCAAGATTATATTATCTCCTCATTCCTCTAAGTTATAAATCCCAGATGAATTTTTAGTGAAGTATGGGGACGATGTGTGAGACGTTGTGTCCCTTGAAGTCCCAAGTGGCGCAAAATGGGGAGTAAAATTTCAAAACTCTGATTGCGTGACATGGTTGAAGAGGAGTTCGAATCGGTTTAGGGAGTACTATTCAATTGGTTGCGAGTACCTTTGTACATTCTCATATTTGATTTAATTGCTTCCGATATTGAATGCTCTTCTAGCCTAAATGAAGATATGACACCGGGGAATGTTGTAAATATAGTGGGTGATGGTAGTCACGAGAAGAAGGCATGCAGGCCTGAGACACAGAATAATTCATGGGATTAACATGGATTTTATTGTGGGGTTACCCCGTTACCGAGGCAAAGACATTGGCGGGAAAGTCGTTGTGAAAGTTATGGACTTCTATGCGAACATGACCATGGATACGATATGTAGGTGAGTATGATTATGAATACGAGTATGGACATGGGTATATGCATATGGATAGATGTGTATGAATGCGAATCGCGCAAAAAGATTATGTAACTTGTAGATATTTTTGCGTCGCCAATGAAACCAAGTGAGTACTTAGATGAGGAGTAAGAGGTAAAACAAGGATTATGGAATCATAATACTCCGGCCAGGAAAACGTATGGTAAACTAAGTTGGAACGTTGAATGGGGATTATCGTTAAGGGAAAATAGGACAATTACGCGGAATATGACATAAGTGCATATGATACGCTTTGTTACATTAGCCCTGGGATATGACAACTTACGAGAGCGATAGGATCACTGAATGAAGGGGGAGTTTAGTCCCCGATGCATTAGATCCTATAAGATTGCATGCAATAGGCAAGATAGCTTATAAATATGTTAGAACCCCCACAAGGATCATGTCAATAAAAATGATGCCCAAATGACAGGGAAGTTGATTTATGAAAAGGTACCCATTGCCACATTGGATAGGTATGTGCGAGGACTTCGAAATAAGGAAGGAGCTTAAGTCAAAGTTGGTGGTAAAACAATAACCGGGAAGAAACGATTTGGGGAAGAAGAAGAGAATATGGAGGCCAAATTCCCGCACCTATTCGAATCTCGAGGAGAAATTCATGATGATACACCAAGGCCTTAAGTTATGTATCCTTACTTTTTACTTTTCGGCCGTGTGCGGCCACAGATATGTTTATGCTGTGCTGTAGCCCTGTGGGGCAGGAATATTGTAGGTTGTTGTGACAGGTTGGTAGTGCCATGTTACAGGGAAAACTCTGGTGAAATTTTTCTAGAATTCCCGAGTATTTTAACATTCGAGGACGAATGTTTTAAAGGGGGGAAGGATGTTACACCTTGGAAAATCCCCCGTACATGTACAGTGAATAGGTGAGCGAAGGTCATAACGTATGTGATGTTTGAACGAGCAAGAAAGGATGTAAATGGCCCTAATTAAGATTCTCAAAGACATCCGAGATGAGGGAAGGAAGTTGTTAAGCAAAACGAGTTGTATGTTGCGTGTCGGATAAGAATGACGAGTAACGATTCGGCGATGGCATAATGATGTCTTAGAGACATGTGATAACGTCCCTTAGGTTGGTATTGAAGTGTTAAAAAAGTGCCAAGACGGTTCCATAAGGATTGAAGATCAAACGATTCGACGAGAACGAAAACGGAATCACTGGACATTATACGGCCCAATCTACGGACCGTATAATTTATATCTGCCGTATATGGGACCGTATAATTGGCCAAGGAGACCATAAGCCACTGGACCAGATCTATGGTCACATCTACGGTCCGTATAAATAGTACGGACCGTATGTGGGTCCGTATAATGGTGGTCAGCCAGATTTTTAATATAAATATAAGGGTATGTTAAGGCGCATCCCTTTCTTTCAAAGGCATGATTCCTATGATTATAATTCCATAAATGTTTTCATAGCCTCCTTACTTCCAAAAGTTAGATGTTCATGATTCCAAGGCTAAACCCCCTTTCCTAATAATTCATGAATGTTTCCAAAATGTTCGTGTTTCCTAAACCAGAGGTTTATGACTCTGTAAGATTTCATGACGACAACGATGGATATGTTTTACAATGAAGACGATGATGTCAAGGGTGTGATTGATTTCATGTTTAGAGGTTCCAAGTTATGATTTCAATGACGACGTAAGAATGTTGAGCTAATTCTTGGCTTCTCAATTTTATTCACGGATAATGACTACTTCTTAAAGATTTCAAAATGTATGAATAAATGTCTTATGAGATTATGATTTTATTTTATGTTCTCCCTTAATGCCATTCTTCATTAATAGTCTCACCTTATAATAATTGTCCCTTCAAGATGAGACACGACGATCATGATTATTCCATAATATAATTAGAGGTTAACGAGCTTACGTCACTCTGATAGATACATGGCTTTCTTTAGGATCTCATGCGTGCTGCATATATGACATATGTATATGATATATGTATATGTATATGGGGAAACGGGACACATGTTAAGCTATAGATGCATTGCCACCTGATCAGTTGGTATCAAACCCGGTGGTGGGGCAAACCCAGTGGTAGGGCAAACCCAATGGTGGGGCAAACCTTAGCAAAGACGCTGAGTCCCAAGGGGGGGGGGTGAGTGTAAGGGCTTGCCTTAGGAGAATTTCACATTAGTTTAGGCGAATCCCCTAGACGCGGGAGGCCTGGACGCGGGCTTATACACCGATCCTATATGGGCGGGCAGCTTATTCGTTGATGTATGCATGAGATGTTGATGGTTATGAGTAAGTCAACATATGCTACTTTCTTTTATAAGTTACAGTCATATACAATTGCTCCTTATTGGTGCTTCTTTTATTTCATTCACATATCATTACTGTTTATGCCTCTCATACTCAGTACAACATTCGTACTTACGTCCGTTTTCTTTGGACGCTGTGTTCATGCCCACAGGGAGACAGGGAGGTGACCCAGACTTGTAGGAGCTACCAGCTGATTGAGGAGCACTCCATCTTCCAAAGGTGCCTTGATGATCCTTTTGATATATATATATATATATATATATATATATATATATATATAAATGCATGTTTTGAGGCATCGCGAGGTCCTGTCCCGTCCTTATGTCTACCACTCCAGTAGAGGCTCGTAGATACGTAGTGTGGGTAGTATAGTATGGTCTCACAGTTTTCACGTATATGTATTATTATTTTGCCAGCCGAGAGGCCTATGTATATAATAGTGGTTATGTTCCAACTGAAGTGTGATTTCTATTATGATTTGTACATGGATTCGGTAAACAAAGGTTAATGAGTATAATGAGTAGCAGAATGAGTGGTGCTCGGTGATTAGCCCCGGGTACTCGTCGCGGCCCCTAGTTGGGTCGTGACAGAAGTGGTATCTGAGCAGTTCGTCCTAGGAAGTGTCTACGAGCCGTGTCTAGTAGAGTCTTGTTTATGTTGTGTAGCTCGCCACGCCAATAAACAGAAGGCTACCGGGCATTTAGGAAAAATGACCATCTTTCTTCTTAAGAGATCGTGCGATAGAGCTGTATTATAAGGTTATCCCCTCCCTAACGGTGCCTTATAATTTCACCAAAGCTGATGAAAAGAAAAGCTACGGCATCCCAGAAGGGCAAGGCAGTGGTTGTAGATGGGCTTGAACGGGAGCCGTCTATAGATCGGGAAGGGGGCGAACCCCAGAAAAAGGCCCTACCTCAATCCTCTCATATTTCACCCTCTTTAAAGGGTCACAGGGGAGCTAATCCTTCAGGGTCTGATCAGGAGTTTAGAGGTGCTCCTCTGCAGTTTCCTAGGCCCAGATTTGAAGGACCTACTTATTCAAGGTCACCCCAGAGTCTCAGAGTTTCTAGCCCTCGGATTCGGAGTGGTTCTGGTCAGAATAGATCCCCGGTGCCGCGATGTACTCTGTGTCGCAAGTTACATCTGTACGTCCTCTAAGGCTAAGACCACAGGTGTTAATGGGCAGTGATATAAACCAAGGAGGGACGCCTAGTCCAAGTGAGTCCTAGCATTATATTCAAGCGTTAGCTGAGCGACCGGATCCTGAGTCTTTCCCCGATACTCCTTCAGGTACATCGTTAGTACCCTCTTATGGTATCTGTGCGTCAATTGATTCAGATCCTATGCTATTTTGGATCACCCCCGTCGTGATGATTATGTTAAGGTGAAAAATACGAGCCAATCCGACAATTTGAGATGGCTGTACTTGTTAGTAACCTGGTGATGTCCAGAATAGTGAAGTACGAGTGAGTTGATTAACAGTAAGTGAATATAGGTAATGCATATGTGTGTATAAACATATTGGAATTTTAGATTGGATGTACAGGCACTGCTTACGAGACAAGCTCTATTATTTATATCCTCTAATGGTAAATGATCTCGTGTTGTGCAGTTATGTATTACGTGTGTTCCGGTATATGTCCTATTGAGACATCGGATGTGTTTTCTGGGCTATGTGCAGGTTTGGGGCTGTTATGCTTACAAAGGAAACCTTGCCGAAATTTTCTTAGAATCTAAAGGAGACAAGATATAAGTTGGTAATACGTCCAAGCGAGAAAAGATGTTGTGCAATGAGGTAATGGCGGGACGAGATTAATTTAGGAGTATCAGTAACAGATACCGAAAGATGAATAACAAAAGGATTAAAACAATAAGGATGAGAGGAGATGATCGGAAGGAACAGTATAAGTTTTGGAGGCAGAGAGTGGATGGTAAAAAGGCAATGTATTCAAAAGGGAAAAAAGGTACCAAGCTGAGAATATGGTCCCTCATACGAAGAGCAGAGGATAGATTGTAAACTGGAGAAAACGGGACGAATCGAGAAGAGACGAAAAGGGGAATGTACAAAGTATGCGTGTTTGAGAAGTAGTTGCGTTATGATTACAGGAATATGCATTTCCTATTAATATCCTGTACCAAGCTAGAATGAGTAAAGTATAATCAATGACAAATATGATGTGATCATGAAATTAGTCTTGAGTACAAACAAGAGTAAAAGGACATGAGGCATGGAGAGCATTAGTGGCGTGTAAGACTTAGGCCCCGATAAACGAAGATGACGCTACAAGTGAATCTTGAGCCCCGCAGAAGAGGGCAAGTGACATTAGCTAGATGGCATGGATAACTAGACCTATTACTAATGTAAGCATCCCTACGGAGCAGGAAGTGGTTAATTGGGGCGGATATAGGTATTGAATCACAACCACTAGAGGAGCTAAGTAAAATACATTCGTGTTCGGATTACTATATCGGGTGCACTATTTGGTTACAAGACTGCAAGAAGAGTACACTAAAGACATCACACATGAGTTGTTATAGCCACAGGTTGTGGGGAACGATATGAATAAGACGTAGTGTAGTGAGGGGTACATGAATTCAAGATTTAGAGGTACGAGTAAAACCCTTAAAGGGGGGGAGCGTATTGGGAGGATACCAGTGTGGAGATTAAAATGATGAACCCTGCGTATGTGTGTTGACTATAGGCAGTTGAGTAAGGTGACATCCAAAAGCGGGAAGAAGAAGAAGAAGAAGAGTCGTGAGTCGGCAAAGATGGTAAAACACCGGCGACATGTGGAGGTGGACACACAGTTCTTCAAGATTATATTATCTCCTCATTCCTCTAAGTTATAAATCCCAGATGAATTTTTAGTGAAGTATGGGGACGATGTGTGAGACGTTGTGTCCCTTGAAGTCCCAAGTGGCGCAAAATGGGGAGTAAAATTTCAAAACTCTGATTGCGTGACATGGTTGAAGAGGAGTTAGAATCGGTTTAGGGAGTACTATTCAATTGGTTGCGAGTACCTTTGTACATTCTCATATTTGATTTAATTGCTTCCGATATTGAATGCTCTTCTAGCCTAAATGAAGATATGACACCGGAGAATGTTGTAAATATAGTGGGTGATGGTAGTCACGAGAAGAAGGCATGCAGGCCTGAGACACAGAATAATTCATGAGATTAACATGGATTTTATTGTGGGGTTACCCCGTTCCCGAGGCAAAGACATTGGCGGGAAGGTCGTTGTGAATGATATGGACATCTATACGAACATGACCATGGATATGATATGTAGGTGAGTATGATTATGAATACGAGTATGGACATGGGTATGTGCATGTGGATAGATGTGTCTGAATGCGAATCGCGCAAAAATATTATGTAACTTGTAGATATTTATGCGTCGCCAATGAAACCAAGTGAGTACTTAGATGAGGAGTAAGAGGTAAAACAAGGATAATGGAATCATAATACTCCGGCCAGGAAAACGTATGGTAAACTAAGTTGGAACGTTGAGTGGGGATTATCGTTAAGGGCAAATAGGAAAATTACTCGGAATATTACATAAGTGCATATGATACGCTTGTTACAGTAGCCCTGGGATATGACAACTTACGAGAGCGATAGGATCACTGAATGAAGGGGGAGTTTAGTCCCCGATGCATTAGATCCTATAAAATTGCATGCAATAGGCAAGATAGCTTATAAATATGTTAGAACCCCCACAAGGATCATGTCAATAAAAATGATGCCCAAATGACAGGGAAGTTGATTTATGAAAAGGTACCCATTGCCACATTGGATTGGTAAGTGCGAGGACTTCGAAATAAGGAGGGAGCTTAAGTCAAAGTTGGTGGTAAAATAATAACTGGGAAGAAACGATTTGGGGAAGCAGAAGAGAATATGGAGGCCAAATTCCCGCACCTATTCGAATCTCCAGTAGAAATTCATGATGATACACCAAGGCCTTAAGGTATGTATGCTTACTTTTTGCTTTTCGGTTGTGTGCGGCCACAGATATGTTTCTGCTGTGCTGTAGCCCTGTGGGGCAGTAATATTGTAGGTTGTTGTGACAGGTTGGTAGTGCCATGTTACAGGGGAAACTCTGGCGAAATTTTTCTAGAATTCCCGAGTATTTTAACATTCGAGGACGAATGTTTTAAAGGGGGGAAGGATGTTACACCTTGGAAAATCCCCCGTACATGTACAGTGAATAGGTGAGCGAAGGTCATAACGTATGCGATGTTTGAACGAGCAAGAAAGGATGTAAATGGCCCTAATTAAGATTCTCAAAGACATCCGAGATGAGGGAAGGATGTTGTTAAGGAAAACGAGTTGTATGTTGCATGTCGGATAAGAATGACGAGCAACGATTCGGCGATGGCATAATGATGTCTTAGAGACATGTGATAACGTCCCTTAGGTTGGTATTGAAGTGTTAAACAAGTGCCAAGAAGGTTCCATAAGGATTGGAGATCAAACGAGTCGACGAGAACGAAAACGAAAACATTGGACATTATACGGCCCAATCTACGGACAGTATTGTCACGACCCAACCCCGTAGGCCGTGACTAGTGCCCGAACTGGGCACCCGAACACACTCATCAATTCCGAATCACATACAAGTAGCGTATACGGGCACAAATATCACACACTGCCACAAATCATATCAAACTGTCTCAGACACATTTCAAACACAACCATATATATATATAAATCAGAAGCCGACAAGGCTATCAAATGGCGCAACGGCCCAAAACATATACAAATGCACGCCGACAAGGCTACCATGGGGAGTGGGATCATACAAACACACCTGTACAGAAGTAGGCACAACCCACATATATGTCTACAGACCTCTAAACAGACCAACCGAAACATATGGCGGGACAGGGCCCCGCCGTACCCCTGAACAAATATACGCATATGCAACGAACGAAGATATATACCAAAATGTAGGCTCCGGAATGAGAGGAGCACTCCAAACAACAAAAGAGGGTGTCCTAAACTGGTGGATCACCAAACTGTACGTCTGTACCTGCGGGCATGAAACGCAGCCCCCCGAAGAAAGGGGGGTCAGTACGAAAGATGTATTGAGTATGTAAAGCATAAAGTACAGAAATCCAAACCATAACTGAAGTGAAGGGTACAGAGAGAAAATACCGGATCAATATATCAAAACCTGTACTGAAGACATATGTACATAATGCAAACAGAAATCATGCATAAGGCTCAGTAACGTGGTCACCACTCCGATGCTGGTGCCAGAACACAACATAACTCCAGAAGGTTTAACAAATAAACACTCTTTTTCTTCCAAATTGGTATCACATAGAAGAGGACCTTGAGCTTAGTATTAATTCAACAAAGAATGAATTTTTTTTTTGGACTAAAGATTTGAGCTCAAAAATTTCTCTTTTTTTTTTTTTAAAAGGGGGTCGAACCCCCTCTTTGTTCTTGCTCTCTTTCTCTTGTTCTATTTTAGTCTTGAATGTTCTAGGGAATTTGATGAACACTTGCCCTCTTTATATTAATTGGTCACATGATTAATCACATGGCCAATTCCATGGGTTTGGGCCAAGGCTTGGCCGGCCACCCCTCTAGTCTTTGGGCCTCATTTTCTTTTATTATTCCAAGCCCAATTGAGTATGAATCTTGCTTTATAATCCCCGAAACTAATTTCCGAAATTCCAATTTTTTCCCTTAGCCATCCTCCGAATTTCCACATCAATATTTTTCCCGAATATCACACATGTGTTAAATAAAATAAAAACATAGCCTTATTTCCTACAAGTCAAGATTATTCCAACTTTTCCAAATGCGCAAAAACGCGGGATATAATACGTATAATTTATATCAGCCGTATATGGGACCGTATAATTGGCCAAGGAGACCATCAGCCACTAGACCAGATCTACGGCCACATCTACGGTCCGTATAAAAAGTACGAACCGTATGTGGGTCCATATAATAGTGGTCAGCCAGATTTTTAAGATAAATATAAGGGACATTTCCTTTATTTTCAATTCATTTCATTTCATTTTCATCTCTCCACTCCAAGAAACCTCTAGAATGCTCCAATATTCATCCATAAGGAAAAATCAAGGGGAAACTATGATCAACAACACAAAATTCATGCAACCAAGTGGGTGAAACCTATCTAGAGCTCATCCAATTCAAGAAAATCCCAAGGAAGGTGAAGAAGGGTTTTGGTGAAAAAGGAAGGATTCAACTCTAAGCTTGTTCCACCATCATCTAAGGTATGTTTCAAAACTTTATCATGTTGTTTACGGTATGGGAAAGCTAGGATACTTGAATTGTAGAAGAACATGGGAATTGGGTCTTGAATGGATGAATAGTGACACAAGTAAATGGTAGTTGAATGGAATCCTGAACGTTGATATGTTGTGATCATTAGTATGTTATAAATGATGTTTAGACCATGAAATAAGTGGGATGTATGAGAAAAATGTGACGATGAGTTTGAACCACTAAAAGCGGAGAATTGGAGGAAATTGGTGGGTTTTGCCAAATGTATATAAATGATGATTGTTGGTTTCTATATTGTGATTATTGTTGCGAATGTTTGGGAGCTGAACTAGAATATGGGAAACGTAGTAGAAACAAAGGAAATGCTGCCCAATTTTCCCTAGAACTAGTAGTTCTTATAATTGCTTACATAATGACGACATGAATTCTCTTGAAGGTATATACGAGTGCATTAAAGGGGAACGAACAAGCGATACGAGTAGTAAACATTAAAGGTATGTTAAGGCGCATCCCTTTATTTCAAAGGCATGATTCCTATGATTATAATTCCATAAATGTTTTCATAGCCTCCTTACTTCCAAAATTTAGATGTTCATGATTCCAAGGCTAAACCCCCTTTCCTAATAATTCATGAATGTTTCCAAAATGTTCGTGTTTCCTAAACTAGAGGTTTATGACTCCGTAAGCTTTCATGACGACAACGATGGATATGTTTTACAATGACGACGATGATGTCAAGGGTGTGATTGATTTCATGTTTAGAGGTTCCAAGTTATGATTTCAATGACGACGTAAGAATGTTGAGCTAATTCTTGGCTTCTCAATTTTATTCACGGATAATGACTACTTCTTAAAGATTTCAAAATGTATGAATAAATGTCTTATGAGATTATGATTTTATTTTATGTTCTCCCTTAATGCCATTCTTCATTAATAGTCTCACCTTATAATAATTTTCCCTTCAAGGTGAGACACGACGATCGTGATTATTCCATAATATAATTGGAGGTTAACGACCTTACGTCACTCCGATAGAGACATGGCTTTCTTTGGGATCTCATGCGTGTTGCATATATGACATATGTATATGTATATGGGGAAAAGGGACACATGTTGCGCTATAGACGCATTGCCACCTGATCAGTTGGTATCAAACTCGGTGGTGGGGCAAACCCAGTGGTGGGGCAAACCCAATGGTGGGGCAAACCTCAGCAAAGACGCTGAGTCCCAGGGGGGGGGGGGTGAGTGTAAGGGCTTGCCTTAGGAGAATTACACATTAGTTTAGGAGAATCCCACATCGGTTAATATCACCCCGGAAGCGGGAGGCATGGACGCAGGCTTATACACCGATCCTATATGGGCGGGCAGCTTATTCGTTGATGTATGCATGAGATGTTGATGGTTATGAGTAAGTCAACATATGATACTCTCTTTTATAAGTTACAGTCATATACAGTTGCTCCTTATTGATGCTTCTTTTATTTCATTCACATATCATTACTGTTTATGCCTCTCATACTCAGTACAATAATCATACTGACGTCCATTTTCTTTGGACGCTGTGTTCATGCCCACAGGGAGACAAGGAGGTGACCCAGACTTGTAAGAGCTACCAGCTGATTAAGGAGCACTCCATCTTCCGGAGGTGCCTTGATGATCCTTTTGATATATGCATGTTTTGAGGCATGGCGGGGTCCTGTCCCGTCCTTATGTCTACCACTCCAGTAGAGGCTCGTAGATACGCAGTGTGGGTAGTATAGTATGGTCTCACAGTTTTCATGTATATGTATTATTTTCTGGCCAGCCGAGAGGCCTATGTATATAATAGTGGTTATGTTCCAACTGAAGTGTGATTTCTATTATGATTTGTACATGGATTCAGTAAATATGGGTTAGTGAGTATAATGAGTAGCAGAATGAGTGGTGCTCGGTAGTTAGCCCCGGGTACTCGTCGCGGCCTCTAGCTGGGTCGTGACAGAAGTGGTATCTGAGCAGTTCGTCCTAGGAAGTGTCTACGAGCCGTGTCTAGTAGAGTCTTGTTTATGTTGTGTAGCTCGCCACACCAATAAACAGAAGGCTACCGGGCATTTAGGAAAAATGACCATCTTTCTTCTTAAGAGATCGTGCGATAGAGCTGTATTATAAGGTTATCCCCTCCCTAACGGTGCGTTATAATTTCACCAAAGCTGATGAAAGGAAAAGCTACGGCATCCCAGAAGGGCAAGGCAGTGGTTGAAGATGGGCTTGAACGGGAGCCGTCTATAAATCGGGAAGGGGGCGAACCTCGGAAAAAGGACCTACCTCAATCCTCTCATATTTCACCCTCTTTAAAGGGTCACAAGGGAGCTAATCCTTCAGGGTCTGATCAGGAGTTTAGAGGTGCTCCTCCGCAGTTTCCTAGGCCCAGATTTGAAGGACCTACTTATTCAAGGTCACCCTGAGTCTCAGAGTTTCTAGCCCTCGGATTCGGAGTGGTTCTGGTCAGAAAAGATCCTCGGTGCCGCGATGTACTCAGTGTCGCAAGTTACATTCTGGACTGTGCTGCTCGGGCTCAAATGTTTGTTATACTTATGCCCGGCCAGGCCATATTATGCGCGATTGCCCATGGAGGCGTGATAGAGATAAGATTAGACCTATGGGGTTAGTAGCTGGTTCTTTATCATCGGTACGGTCTCTAAGGCCAAGACCATAGGTGTTAATGGGTGGTGATAGAAACCAAAGAGGGATGCCTAGTCCAAGTGAGTCCCAGCATTATATTCATGCATTAGCTGAGCGACCGGATCTTGAGTCTTTCCCCGATACTCCTTCAGGTACATTGTTAGCACCCTCTTATGGTATGTGTGCGTCAATTGATTCAGATCCTATGCTGTTATGCATTACCCCCGTCGTGATGATTATGTTAAGGTGAAAAATACGATCCAATCCGAAAATTTGAGATGGCTGTACTTGTTAGTAACCTGGTGATGGCCAGAATAGTGAATTACGAGTGAGTTGATTAACAGTAAGTGAATATAGGTAATGCATATGTGTTTATAAACATATTGGAATTTTAGATTGGATGTGCAGGCACCGCTTACGAGACAAACTCTATTATTTATATCCCCTAATGGTAAATGATCTCGTGTTGTGCAGTTATGTATTACATGTGTTCCGGTATATGTCCTATTGAGACATCGGATGTGTTTTCTGGGCTATGTGCAGGTTTGGGGCTGTTATGCTTACAAAGGAAACCTTGCCGAAATTTTCTTAGAATCTAAAGGAGACAAGATATAAGTTGGTAATACGTCCTAGCGAGAAAAGATGTTGTGCAATGAGGTAATGGCGGGACGAGATTAAGTTAGGAGTATCAGTAATAGCTACCGAAAGATGAATAACAAAAGGGTTAAAACAATAAGAATGAGAGGAGATGATCGGAAGGAACAGTATAAGTTTTGGAGGCAGAGAGTTAATGGTAAAGAGGCAGTGTATACATTCGTGTTCGGATTGCTATATCGGGTGCACTATTTGGTTACAAGACTACAAGAAGAGTACACTAAAGACATCACACACGAGTTGTTATAGCCACAGGTTGTGGGGAACGATATGAATAAGACGTAGTGTAGTAAGGGGTACATGAATTCAAGATTTAGAGGTACGAGTAAAACCCTTAAAGGGGGGAGCATATTGGGACGATACCAGTGTGGAGATTAAAATGATGAACCCTACGGATATGTGTTGACTACAGGCAGTTGAGTAAGGTGACATCCAAAAGCGAGAAGAAGAAGAAGAAGAGTCGTGAGTCGGCAAAGATGGTAAAACACCGGCGACATGTGGAGGTGGACCCACAGTTCTTCAAGATTATATTATCTCCTCATTCCTCTAAGTTATAAATCCCAGATGAATTTTTAGTGCAGTATGGGGACGATCTGTGGGGAGTACAATTTCAAAACTCTGATTGCGTGGCATGGTTGAAGAGGAGTTAGAATCGGTTTAGGGAGTACTATTCAATTGGTTGCGAGTACCTTTGTACCCTTCAAGTTAGGGGAAACTTTCATTTCTCTGTCCTCATATTTGATTTAATTGCTTCCGACATTGAATGCTCTTCTAGCCTAAATGAAGATATGACACCGAAGAATGTTGTAAATATAGTGGGTGATGGTAGTCACGAAAAGAAGGCATGTAGGCCAGAGACACAGAATAATTCATGAGATTAACATGGATTTTATTGTGGGGTTACCCCGTTCCCGAGGCAAAGACATTGGCGGGAAAGTCGTTGTGAATGATATGGACATCTATACGAACATGACCATGGATACGATATGTAGGTGAGTATGATTATGAATACGAGTATGGACATGGGCATATGCATATGGATAGATGTGTATGAATGCGAATCGCGCAAAAAGATTATGTAACTTGTAGATATTTATGCGTCGCCAATGAAACCAAGTGAGTACTTAGATGAGGAGTAAGAGGTAAAACAAGGATAATGGAATCATAATACTCCGGCAAGGAAAACGTATGGTAAACTAAGTTGGAACGTTGAGTGGGGATTATCGTTAAGGGCAAATAGGACAATTACTCGGAATATGACATAAGTGCATATGATACGCTTGTTACAGTAGCCTTGGGATATGACAACTTACGAGAGCGATAGGATCACTGAATGAAGGGGGAGTTTAGTCCCCGATGCATTAGATCCTATAAGATCGCATGCAATAGGCAAGATAGCTTATAAATATGTTAGAACCCCAACTAGGATCATGTCAATAAAAATGATGCCCAAATGACAGGGAAGTTGATTTATGAAAAGGTACCCATTGCCACATTGGATAGGTAAGTGCGAGGACTTCGAAATAAGGAGGGAGCTTAAGTCAAAGTTGGTGGTAAAACAATAACCGGGAAGAAATGATTTGGGGAAGCAGAAGAGAATATGGAAGCCAAATGCCCTGTTACGACCCGACTCGGGGCCGCGACGAGCACCCGGTACTAGCCCACTCGGGCACCCTATTAGCTTACTCTTATGCTTACATCTAGGTGAGCCACATAATTATACATGCATTTCCATTCATTCGTCAACTACTCCCATTTGGACAATAGCACATTTATATCATCATAGGCATTTATGCCACATCAATGTACATGGGCCAACGTGGCCGACAAAATGATATACAAAACATAGGCCGACAAGGCCAAACACATCTACCCACACACACACATGTCTACGAGCCTCTAAGAGTATAACATATCACATTAGCGGGACAAGACCCCCCTATGCCCATAATTATATACACAAAAGAATGAGTACCCAAAAGATATGGCTCTGAAGGAAGTGGAGCTCTCTATGTAATCTCCGAATAGGCAGCTATGGATCAAGTCTTTCTCCCTATGCACCTGCGGGCATGACGCAGCGTCCACAAACAAAAGGACGTCAGTACGAAGAATGTAGTGAGTATGTAAAGCATGAGCAACATCAATAAATAAGCATCATGAACAACATGTGAAATAGCATAGGAGGGGGAGACAATAATATCATCGTCATAGCACTTACCTGCCTTTCGTAGGACTTTCCATTTTTTATACGTATTTGTACACCTATGTCATCATCCGTATTCCATAATAGTACTCGTACCATACTTGTGCTCATATTCGTATACATGTCCTTATTCGTATTCTTATACATAGTCTTATCACATTCATATTAATATTGTATATACATAGTCATTTCATATACATAGCATTTACATAGCATACCCGACCTCATAGGATCAGTGTTTCATACATACTTGGCAAACCAAGGCTCAAGGTTACTCATACCTGGCCCTACCAAGGCTTCAGTGTTATCCGTACCATCTGTAGAGGTGTGCGCGTGTTTCGTAATCGTATACATACTTTATACATATTCATATACATATATCCTACCCGGCGTTATAAGCTCGGGGTGTCATTATAGCCCTTCATAGGCACATACAAGTATAATAGCCCGTAGGCACCTTTAGCATCATTATTATTATCATCGTCATCACTATCATCATCATTTTCGCTACATCTATATCGTATGCTTACTCGTCATATGGGGTGCGTAGTACAATCATAGTACATATCGAGGATCGTGAGCTTATGAGCTCGGAGTGTCAATCATTTGAATACAACATACTCATATAGAGGATTTAAGAGTTTGGCCAAGGAACCATGCCTTATGAAAGAAGGGTTAGCCTTACATACCTTTTTGTCGGACTATTCTACACTTGCACGTTCCCTTCCAATGCTAGCGTCTATACCTTCATTAATAACATAACAATGGCCATTAGTCATTCACATTATCCACATTATCTAGATTCCTTAATTTGCCTCTAATTCACCCATATTCATGGTCATAACATCCAACTTCGTCCATTCGTCTAAAGTTTCTAGTTCATGATCTTAGTACCATTTATAATACATTCATATCACAACACAACAACATTCATGATTCAATTCAAACTATTCCTCAAAATGTCACTATTCATCATTCATGACCTACTTGACCATATTTTCTACAATCCATGTATTCCAACTCTTCAATACCTTAAACATCATGTAAAAATCATGAATCTTACCTTAGAAGTTGTAGGAACAAGCTTTGGTTAATAATACTCCACTTTGAGCAAAACCCTAGTTTTTCTCCATTTGGATTTCTTGACCTAGATGATCTTTGATGATGTTCTTACTCTTGATTCACCTTGTTTTATGTTGTTGATCCTCAAATATCCTTGAAAACTTGTATAATAAATGTAGAGAGAGGTTTTAGAGAGAATTGGTGTAATGCTGTAATGAAATAAAACAAGTGTTGGTCCCTTTATTTAATGACTTGCAAAATCTGTGCTGAGGTGAACAGTGGTCGTCCATCATGGTTTACGGCCCATATTGCAGTTTACGGACCGTCCCTCGCGATCGTCTTTAACCATTTTCAAAACCAGAAGATTTTGCTGCTTGCATAGTGATTTGCGACCATGGTTTACGGGCCGTAAATCACTTTACGGTCCGTCCTCCAGGTCGTATTTTACCATTTCTCGGCTGGCAGAAAGTTGAAGCCTTGCATGGCAGTTTACGACCTGCTAGTTTACGGACCGTATACCAGTTTACGGTCCGTCCTAGCACTTTACGACCACTGGGCAGTTGCAATTCTGCAACTTCCCATATTTCTTAGACTTCTCATTTTAATCACCCACATCCATGCACATGCATTGCTCACCTTATATCTCATCTTAATTTAGCCAACTTTCTCATCTCACATCGGATACCTTAGAAATCTCGCCTAAGGTCATCAGACGTCGTTTCTTGCTCATGGACATCATGCACTCATACTTATCACTAGTTCGTTCACTTACGTACGAACGGAAAAATTTTCCGAGGTGTAACATGCCCGCACCTATTCGAATCTCCAGGAGAAGTTCATGATGATACGCCAAGGCCTTAAGGTATGTATGCTTACTTTTTACTTTTCGGCCGTGTGCGGCCATAGATATATTTATGCTGTGTTGTAGCCCTGTGGGGCAGTAATATTGTAGGTTGTTGTGACAGGTTGGTAGTGCCATGTTACAAGGGAAACTCTTGCGAAATTTTTCTAGAATTCCCAGGTATTTTAACATTCGAGGACGAATGTTTTAAAGGGGGGAAGGATGTTACACCTTGGAAAATCCCCCGTACATGTACAGTGAATAGGTGAGCGAAGGTCATAACGTATGCGATGTTTAAATGAGCAAGAAGGATGTAAATGGCCCTAATTAAGATTCTCAAAGACATCCGAGATGAGGGAAGGAAGTTGTTAAGGAAAAAGAGTTGTATGTTGCATGTCGGATAAGAATGACGAGCAATGATTCGGCGATGACATAATGATGTCTTAGAGACATGTGATAACGTCCCTTAGGTTGGTATTGAAGTGTTAAACAAGTGCCAAGAAGGTTCCATAAGTATTGGAGATCAAACGAGTCGACGAGAACGAAAACGGAATCACTGGACATTATACGGCCCAATCTACGGACCGTATAATTTATACCAGCCGTTTATGGGACCGTATAATTGGCCAAGGAGACCATCATGCACTGGACCAGATCTACGGCCACATCTACGGACCGTATGTGGGTCCGTATAATGGTGGTCGGCCAGATTTTTAAGATAAATATAAGGGACCTTTCCTTCATTTTCAATTCATTTCATTTTCATCTCTCCACTCCAAGAAACCTCTATAATGCTCCAATATTCATCCATAAGGAAAAATCAAGGGGAAACTATGATCAACAACACAAAATTCATGCAACCAAGTGGGTGAAACCTATCTAGAGCTCATCTAATTCAAGAAAATCCCAAGGAAGGTGAAGAAGGGTTTTGGTCAAAAAGGAAGGATTCAACTCTAAGCTTGTTCCACCATCATCTAAGGTATGTTTCAAAACTTTATCATGTTGTTTAAGGTATGGGAAAGCTAGGATACTTGAATTGTAGAAGAACATGGGAATTGGGTCTTGAATGGATGAATAGTGACACAAGTAAATGGTAGTTGAATGAAATCCTGAACGTTGATATGTTGTGATCATGAGTATGTTATAAATGATGTTTAGACCATGAAATAAGTGGGATGTATGAGAAAATGTGACGATGAGTTAGAACCACTAAAAGCAAAGAATTGGAGGAAATTTGTGGGTTTTGCCAAATGTATATAAATGATGATTGTTGGTTTCTATATTGTGATTATTGTTGCGAATGTTTGGGAGCTGAAATAGAATATGGGAAACGTAGTAGAAACAAAGGAAATGCTGCCCAATTTTCCCTAAAACTAGTAGTTCGTTCTTATAATTGCTTAGCTAATGACGACATGAATTCTCTTGAAGGTATATACGAGTGCATTAAAGGGGAACGAACAAGCAATACGAGTAGTAAACATCAAAGGTATGTTAAGGCTCATCCCTTTCTTTCAAAGGCATGATTCCTATTATTATAATTCCATAAATGTTTTCATAGCCTCCTTACTTCCTAAAGTTAGATGTTCATGATTCCAAGGCATAACCCCCTTTCCTAATAATTCATGAATGTTTCCAAAATATTCGTGTTTCCTAAACCAGAGGTTTATGACTCCGTAAGCTTTCATGACGACAACGATGGATATGTTTTACAGTGACGACGATGATGTCAAGGGTGTGAATGATTTCATGTTTAGAGGTTCCAAGTTATGATTTCAATGACGACGTAAGAATGTTGAGCTAATTCTTGGCTTCTATATTTTATTCACAGATAATGGTGGGGGGCGGGGGAGAAAGGAATAGGAAAGGAAGAATATAAAGGTAAGGTAACCACCCGAATGAGACGCAATATGGATAATGGAAGTAGAACGGATATCGAGAAAGGGCCTAAGAGGAGAACGACAATAAGTAGATGCCATCAGCCGCCAAAGGACTGGAAGAACTAGAAACGGAATATCCCAAGTATTAGCTAGATCTAAGAAGCATATTGTAACTTTGTCACCAAGAGTAGGCCAAGCGTTGTCAGTACCCCCCAAGGGCAGATATTAGATAAAGGATGAGGGAAGGAACTTTTTGTTTAAAGATGCAAGATTGATGTAAAAGTATGAAAGTTGGGAACGTTATTGCAAGAATTAAAGATAGTCATGAGGACTTCGAAGGCAGCCAGGAGGAAAATGCACCAAGAAAGAGTACCCCGTACCACAGTAACTCAATGATAACAAGCAGTAATGAAAGATTAAAAGGTAAAAATAAGGATAAATGAAGGCTGGGGAAGACTCTGAGGATAACCGAGCAAGTCGATTGATCATCAATATTTTCCATCTATGCGTAAGGATGCAGACAAGGCAGAAAGGGACTCTTGGAGGCAAATTATCAACAAGATAGACAGTGGATATAGTGGAAACGAAATACAAGTTCAGAAGACGAAGATAAGAAAGACGTCAGGTTCAAGTATATAGCGGTACCCCATAGTTAATCAACAAAAAGGAAAACAAGAGTTAGTATATGAGAGACAAACCGTCGAGCTATAAAGGTCTTGCTCGCAAAGATAACTTGGGTTGCAATAAAGATAAGAACGTATGTTTGGGGACAGGCGAAGCAAATACGGACTCTATCAACAGTATGCCATAGTACGACCGATCGTAATAAGAGAGGACGCCATACTTTCAAGGGCTTATGGAAGTAAATGTGTTATATCCCGTGTTTTCACACGTTTGGAGAAACTTGAATTATATGGGATTCTTGAGATATAAGATTAATTTTATATCTTGTTGAATATAGGAGTTATGCATGAAAGAATAGAGTCATGAAAGTGTGGGACAAGGCTAAGGGTAATTTTGGAATTTTGGAAATTTGTTTCGGGAATTACAAAATACGATTCACAAGTTGTTGGGCTTGTAAAATAAGAAACAATTGAGGCCCAAAATATTAGGGGGTGGCCGGCCATGATGGCCTTGGCCCAAGCCCAAAATTTGTATTTAATTTCCATAAGATTAATTAACATAATGGCCTTGATCCAAGCCCATTTTTACTTGGTCATGTGCTTGGTCATGTGACCAAGTCTTGATATTATATGTATAAGAAGATTCAAGACATTAGAAGGCAAGACCAAACAAAGCAAAAATAAGAAAGAAAAGGGAGAGGGTTTCGGGTTTGAGGGGCAAAATTGACCCTCCAAAATCTTGCTTCAAAAATTCATTTCTTGTTAAATTCCTACTAATTCAAGGTTCCTTTGCATCTTGGTATAGTTGGATTGGAGTGGGGAGCACTAGAATCTCCAAGGTGATCATATATTCAAGTGAAGGAGACTTGAGGAAAAGGTAAGAATTTCTACCTTTTTATTGTGTTGTTGAGTTTTGTTTGTGTTGTAGTATGTAGAAATGTGTTGATTGGATGGAAAAATGGAAGTTTGCAATGTGGGTTTGGAATTGGAGGTGTAGCCGTGTGTATATATATGTTGTATAGCCAAAAATGTGTTGAAACTATGTTGTATTCTAGTTGTGAATGTGATGGAATTCATGTTGAGAATGAAAGTGGAATAAATTTGATTGAATTGCTAAAATAGCACTTGGCCGTGTGGTGTATTTGGCTTGAGAATAAAATGGATTAAGTTTGTTTAGTGTATTGGAGTGTTATTGTAATGCTTGATATGTGAATGAAGTTAGAATGATATAAGTTTGTATTGAATTGGAATATAGAAACTTATGTCGTTTTAGTATAATTTTCCGACATTAAGGAAATGAAGTTGTTTGATTGCTAATAGTGATGATCATTGATGAATTTGGAAGTTGGAAACTTGTTATGAAGTTATATGCCAAAGATTTGATGTTTTGCATAAATTAAGACTTTGGCGGAAAATTGTATATTATGTATATCAAGTGTATATCTTAAGGAAAATGATATGAAATGCCTCTAAATCTATGTTGTGATGATCTTGAGTAATTATGGATGTGAAAGTAATGATGTTAGTTTGAAAGTTTGGATTAGAAGGGAAGTTATGGCAAGTTGTGGAAACAATGACTAGTTGAAGGATAATTGTGTTGTTAATGCTTTTTGTTGATGTTAATGTTGTTGTTTGGGTTGTTGTTGATGAATTATAGCCGAGTTGAATTCTCGGGGTGCTATATGTATAGGAGAGGTGCTGCCGAAATTTCGGTAGCCAATTATGCATCAAATTGGAACTTTGGTATTATTAGCTTACAATTGGTAAACTTGACCAATTGCAGTTTTTCGACGAAACGGGAAGTGAGATTGGAAAGGCTTAAGGAGCGTGAAAGGTATGTAAAGCAAACCCAATTCTTCCCTTGGCATGCCCCTAGTATGTTAGGGTCGGATCCGGGCCTCGAAGGACCTCTTGGCCCTCGGAATCCGCAAGACAAAATTTCAGTTTTTCTTTCAATAGAATTGAACTACTTTGATACGCTTTTTCTGAAATTATGCGATTTTGCTCCAAATTACTCAGAAAGTCATAGAATGTCTGTAGAACCTTTTTAGGTGACTCGATATGCTTAGAGGGCACAATTTGAGCCCGCCGCCTTATTTGTCCCGAGGCGGGCCCGCTATTTACGGTTTTGCCCCTAATATGCTAAAGATTCCTTTTTAAGCGATTTTTGAAAGAAATGTTTTAATTACCCTACTAATCGCTTAATGAATATTATTCTAAATATTCTATTAAATCTTATAAATTATTTTGACACTCGGAATGACTTCAGTAAAGTTATATTTTTGTAAATTATTATGATATCCGAATTGTATTAATTCTGATTCCGTCCGACTCCATTTGATTTGTTTGTCTTCGCTACGCCTCATCGAGTCTTTGAAAATACTTATGATATTTTTAAATTGCATTAGTCTCTCACTACTCCATTCGTGGATGTCCCAATGTTTCCCACACTGAGCCCGGGCCAGGATATGTTGTCAAGCGTAATTCTCTGCATTGTTCGCCGCGTCCCGTTGTGAGGGGGCAGGTATACGCGTACATGGGTCTGTGGAGTATGATGTGCCATGTCCGCCTATTCTGATCTGATCTGTATGGCCATTTTGATATGACATTATATGATACGGGGCCACGCCCCTTTTTCTGATTCCTCTGTATAGTGGCACCAGCGTCGGGAGGGTGGCCACATTCTGTCTGCCGAGTCCCGTGTCAGGGACTGGATATGATATGATATGACATATGTTTTTGTACGCATTCTGTCTGTTTTGGAAATATGCATTTGACACTCTGGATTCTGTACTCATTTTCTGTAACCAATATGATTTGACTTATGTGATTCCGCTTTACATATTCAGTACATATTTCGTACTGACCCCCTTTCTTCGGGGGCTGCGTTTTCATGCCGCGCAGGTACTGACGACAGGTTCGCTGATCCACACGTTTAGGATCCTATTTCTGCTATTTGGGGCGCTCTCTTCTACAGAGCCCATCTTTTGGTACAGTCTGTCACTGCTATCTGGATATGTACTTTGTTCAGGGTATGACGGGGCCCTGTCCCGTCTTATGATTATGATATGTTCTGTAGAGGTCTGTGGATACATCTGTGTGGGTTCTGTACATATGTTTGGGATATTCTGTTCTGTGATGGCCTTATCGGCCTATGTGTGCCAAGTCTGCTTTTCTGCTAAGTTCTGTAGCGACCACTAATATTATTATTATATTATTATTCTGTTAATATGCTAATTTGGGGTATCGGGTACGTATAGGTGCCCAGCTCGGGCACTGGTCGCGGCCCACGGGGTTGGGTCGTGACAAAAGTGGTATCAGAGCAGTTCGTCCTCGGAATGTCCACAGACCGTGTCTAGTAGAGTCTTGTTTATCGGTGTGTTGTGCACCACGCCTATAAACAGGAGGCTACAGGGCATTTAGGATACTACCCTTCTTTCTGTCTTAGATCGTGCGATAGAGCTGTGTTATCAGGATGACCCCTCCCTAACGAGCGGCTATATTTGCAGATATGCCTCCAAAAAAGGCAACCGCGGCCCAAAAGGCCAAGTCAGCAGCCTTGGGAGAGACTAGCCTGGTCCAGAGGATTACCAGGGCCCAGGCACATATTGCTCCGGGGACTTTGCCCCAGACAGAGGGTTCGTCTACACCGCCACTCGTGGAGGAGATTAGGGCGGCCGCAGCCGCAGATCGGGGGGCGGCTCCACCGCCAGCTCCCGCAGTTCCAGTACCTGAGCCTCCAGCTCCACGGCCAGGCACTGAGGATCAGTCTATGAGGGAGGCAGTCCAGTTGCTGACGAGACTTGTGGCAGGGCAGGTTCAGGGGCATGGACTGGGAGGTGACCGGGCAGTCAGGCGTGATAGTTCGAGAGCCCGTGAGTTTTTGACTTGTAACCCTCCAGAGTTCTTCGGGACAAAGCCCGAGGAGGATCCTGAGGAGTTTATCAGGAAGATGCGACGCACTCTAGATTTGATTAATGCTTCCGAGACAGAGTCAGTCGCGTTAGCTTCGTACCGGTTATATGATGTGGCGGCAAACTGGTACGAGTCATGGGGGATATCCAGGGGGGACGGCGCTCCTCCAGCAGTTTGGGGCGATTTTTCTCAGGCATTTCTTGGACATTTTCTGCCCCCAGAGTTGCGACGAGCCAGATCTGATAGATTCTTATTATTGAGGCAGAAGGGCCGCAGTATCCGGGACTATAGTTTGGAGTTTGATTCCTTGGCCCGATATGCACCTACTGTGGTGGCTACTATGGCGGACCGGATGCACAGATATATTATGGGGCTGGATCGGTATTTTGTTGATAGCTGCTTAGTATTGGCTGCTCAGCCCGGTATGGACATTGCCCGTATCCAGGCCCATGCCCAGGGCATGGAGGATCGGGGCAGAGGAGGACACCAGCCTGACAGGGGCCAGGATCGGAGACAGCCCAAGAGGGCCAGGTCATCTGGAGATTTTCGGGGCAGACAGCCCCAACAGCCGCAGCAGCCTAGCAGATTTTCATCTCAGCCGGCGCAGAGCGCGCCTCCCCAGCCTACAGGTCGCAGATTCGATAGCCCAGGGTATTCAGGAGCAGGCCAGAGCTCCAGGGCTTCAGGTTCGCGGACAGATAGGGGTTCTGGTCAGATGAGGCCACCCAGGGTTCAGTGTTCTTTTTGCGGCAGATACCATACGGGAGAGTGCTACAGAGCCACCGGTGCATGCTTTTCTTGTGGCCGTCAGGGCCATTCTGTGAGAGATTGCCCGTATAAGGGTAGTTCGGGTGGTGCAGCGTAGCCTACCGGATCAGCCGCTGGGTCTTCATCTTCGTCAGTGGCTATGCGCCCTACGGGGCAGGGTATTTCGGCACCAGCGGGTCGTGGCAGAGGCCGTGGTGGAGCTTCTGGTATTAGCGGTCCTTCGAACCGCATTTATGCTTTGGCCAGTCGCCAGGATCAGGAGGCATCTCCTAATGTCGTTACAGGTACTTTATTGGTCTTCTCTCGGTCTGTGTATGCATTAATTGATCCAGGTTCGACTTTATCATATATTTCACCCCTTGTTGCCGGTAAAATTGGTATTATGTCTGAACCTATAGAGCCATTTGAGGTAGCCACGCCGATAGGGGATTTTGTTGTAGCGAAACAGGTTTATAAAGACTGTTCTGTGATCGTTTGTGACCGTGACACTAAGGCAGATCTGGTAGAGTTAGATATGACTGAATTTGATGTTATTATGGGTATGGATTGGCTAGCTTCCTGTTACGCTAATGTTGACTGCCAGAATAAGGTAGTTCGCTTCCAGTTTCCCGGGGAGCCAGTTATCAATTGGGCTGGTAATACAGCATCGCCGAAAGGTAAGTTTATTTCATACCTTAAGGCAAAGAAAATGATCAGAAAGGGTTATATCTATCATCTGGTTCGGGTGCAAGACTTGGACGCCGAGACGCCGACACTTCAGTCAGTCCCCGTGGTTAGGGAGTTTCCAGATGTTTTCCCCGACGAGCTTCCAGGTCTTCCTCCAGAGCGGGAGATAGACTTCTCTATTGACTTACTCCCAGACACTCAGCCTATCTCTATTCCTCCGTATAGAATGGCGCCTGCAGAGTTAAAGGAGTTGAAGGAGCAGCTGAAAGATTTGTTGGGTAAGGGCTTCATCAAACCCAGTACTTCGCCTTGGGGAGCCCCGGTATTATTTGTGCGTAAGAAAGACGGGTCGCTGCGTATGTGTATTGATTATCGGCAGCTGAATAAGGTAACGATAAAGAATAAATACCCCCTCCCCAGGATTGATGATTTGTTTGATCAGCTACAGGGCGCTAAGTGTTTTTCGAAGATAGATCTTCGAT
This sequence comes from Lycium barbarum, assembly GCF_019175385.1. Taxonomy (NCBI): domain Eukaryota; kingdom Viridiplantae; phylum Streptophyta; class Magnoliopsida; order Solanales; family Solanaceae; genus Lycium; species Lycium barbarum. The sequence goes on along the minus strand of NC_083342.1, from coordinate 79,773,438 downwards.
CCGGTTACCACCAGGTGCGAGTACGAGAGGCCGATATCCCTAAGACAGCTTTCCGGACCCGATATGGGCATTACGAGTTCAGGGTTATGTCTTTTGGGCTAACAAATGCTCCCGCAGTATTCATGGATTTGATGAACCGGGTATTCAGGCCATTCTTGGATATGTTTGTAATTGTATTCATTGATGATATCTTGGTTTATTCTCGGTCTGAGGCGGAGCACGCAGATCATCTGAGATCGGTATTAGGGGTACTCCGGCATCAGAAGTTATATGCGAAATTTTCTAAGTGCGAATTCTGGCTGTCTTCAGTGGCCTTCTTGGGGCATATTATTGCAGCTGATGGTGTCCGGGTGGACACACAGAAGATTGAGGCCGTGAAGAATTGGCCCAGACCTACGACGCCCACAGAGGTACGCAGTTTCCTGGGGTTAGCAGGTTATTACAGGAGGTTTGTGGAGAAGTTTGCTTCGATTTCAGCGCCTTTGACAAGGCTGACTCAGAAGGGAGCTAAGTTCCAGTGGTCTGACGCTTGTGAACAGAGCTTCCAGTTGCTGAAGGAGAAGCTGACTACAGCCCCAGTTCTGACTCTTCCAGAGGGACCGGATGGGTATGTTATTTATTGTAACGCTTCTGGCATGGGGTTAGGCTGTGTATTGATGCAGCACGGCAGAGTTATAGCGTATGCTTCCCGGCAGCTCAAAAAGCATGAGAAGAATTATCCTACCCACGATCTGGAGCTCGCAGCGGTGATTCATGCTCTGAAGATATGGAGACACTATTTATATGGCGTTCATGTGGATATCTATACTGATCATAAGAGTCTCCAGTATATTTTCAGACAGAGAGAGCTTAATTTGCGGCAGCGGAGGTGGCTGGAGCTTCTGAAAGATTATGATGTAGATATTCTGTATCATCCGGGCAAGGCTAATGTTGTTGCAGACGCGCTCAGTCGGAAGTCTATGGGCAGTTTAGCCGATTTACAGCCAGACAGGAGAGAGATAGCCCGTGATGTTCAGCAGTTGGCTAGTCTCGGGGTTCGTCTGGCCGATTCTGGAGATACCCAGATTTCTGTTCGAGGGGTTTCTGAGTCATCTATCAGGGACGATATTAAGCGGCATCAGTTTGAGGATCCTGTCTTAGCTCGGTACAGGGACACAGCCTATGATAAGGAGAGGACTCCGTTCGAGTTTTCACCGGACGGCACTATGTTATACAAAGGCAGGTTGTGTGTACCGGATATTGCAGGCCTTCGGCAGCAGGTTATGAGCGAGGCACATTATGCTCGCTACTCGGTCCATCCTGGGTCTACGAAGATGTACCATGATCTCCGATGCTTATACTGGTGGGACGGTATGAAACGGGATGTTGTAGAGTTCGTCGCCCAGTGCCCTAATTGTCAGCAGGTCAAGATTGAGCATCAGAAGCCGGGTGGACTGTTGCAGGAGATGGAAATCCCGACTTGGAAGTGGGAGGTTATTAATATGGACTTCATTACAGGATTGCCTCGCACTCCACGGAAGTATGATTCCATCTGGGTCGTCGTTGATAGGCTGACGAAATCAGCCCATTTTCTTCCCGTCAGGACTACCTATTCCGCCGAGGATTATGCCAGGCTCTATATTAAGGAGATTGTGAAGCTTCACGGAGTTCCTATATCTATTATTTCTGACAGAGGCGCCCAGTTTACGGCGCATTTCTGGAGATCTTTTCAGGAGGGACTAGGGACTCAGGTGAGTCTGAGCACCGCATTTCATCCTCAGAGCGACGGGCAGGCCGAGCGCACTATACAGACGCTGGGGGATATGTTGCGGGCCTGCATTATCGATTTCAGAGGCAGCTGGGATGATCACTTGCCGTTGATTGAGTTTGCATATAATAACAGTTACCATTCCAGCATCCAGATGGCTCCGTACGAGGCTTTATATGGCAGGAAATGCAGATCGCCGATCGGCTGGTTCGATATTGGCGAGACAGAGTTGATTGGCCCAGATATGGTCCAGCAGGCAGTGGACAAGGTGAAGCTTATTCGAGAGCGACTGTTAATAGCCAAGAGTCGACAGAAGTCATACGCGGATAAACGGCGTCGACCGTTGGAGTTTCAAGTAGGCGATTGGGTATTCCTGAAGGTATCGCCTATGAAAGGCGTAATGCGGTTCGGCAGAAAGGGTAAGCTTAGTCCGCGTTATATTGGGCCTTATCAGATTGTTCGGAAAGTTGGAAATGTCGCCTATGAGTTAGATCTGCCATCTGATTTGGAAGCGGTACATCCGGTGTTTCACGTCTCTATGCTTCGTAAGTGCATCGGTGACCCTTCCAGAATATTCCCTGCAGATGATATTCAGGTGACGGAGCAGTTATCATACGAGGAGCAGCCCGTGTCTATTTTGGATCGTCAGGTAAGGAGGCTCCGGAATAAAGATGTAGCCTCCGTTAAGGTACTGTGGCGGAACGATAATAGGGAGGAAATGACGTGGGAGGCCGAAGAGGAGATGAAGAAGAAATATCCTCATCTGTTCCCTATGCCCACAGGTAACCTTAAATTCCTGCTTAAATTTATTTCAATGTCAATCGTATATCCTATGTGTTGTCTATAATCAGAACCTCCCCCAAGGTATTTTCCAACCTTATGAGGTTAATTTACATTCGAGGACGAATGTTCTAAAGGAGGGGAGGATGTTATATCCCGTGTTTTCACACGTTTGGAGAAACTTGAATTATATGGGATTCTTGAGATATAAGATTAATTTTATATCTTGTTGAACATAGGAGTTATGCATGAAAGAATAGAGTCATGAAAGTGTGGGACAAGGCTAAGGGTAATTTTGGAATTTTGGAAATTTGTTTCGGGAATTACAAAATACGATTCACAAGTTGTTGGGCTTGTAAAATAAGAAACAATTGAGGCCCAAAATATTAGGGGGTGGCCGGCCATGATGGCCTTGGCCCAAGCCCAAAATTTGTATTTAATTTCCATAAGATTAATTAACATAATGGCCTTGATCCAAGCCCATTTTTACTTGGTCATGTGCTTGGTCATGTGACCAAGTCTTGATATTATATGTATAAGAAGATTCAAGACATTAGAAGGCAAGACCAAACAAAGCAAAAATAAGAAAGAAAAGGGAGAGGGTTTCGGGTTTGAGGGGCAAAATTGACCCTCCAAAATCTTGCTTCAAAAATTCATTTCTTGTTAAATTCCTACTAATTCAAGGTTCCTTTGCATCTTGGTATAGTTGGATTGGAGTGGGGAGCACTAGAATCTCCAAGGTGATCATATATTCAAGTGAAGGAGACTTGAGGAAAAGGTAAGAATTTCTACCTTTTTATTGTGTTGTTGAGTTTTGTTTGTGTTGTAGTATGTAGAAATGTGTTGATTGGATGGAAAAATGGAAGTTTGCAATGTGGGTTTGGAATTGGAGGTGTAGCCGTGTGTATATATATGTTGTATAGCCAAAAATGTGTTGAAACTATGTTGTATTCTAGTTGTGAATGTGATGGAATTCATGTTGAGAATGAAAGTGGAATAAATTTGATTGAATTGCTAAAATAGCACTTGGCCGTGTGGTGTATTTGGCTTGAGAATAAAATGGATTAAGTTTGTTTAGTGTATTGGAGTGTTATTGTAATGCTTGATATGTGAATGAAGTTAGAATGATATAAGTTTGTATTGAATTGGAATATAGAAACTTATGTCGTTTTAGTATAATTTTCCGACATTAAGGAAATGAAGTTGTTTGATTGCTAATAGTGATGATCATTGATGAATTTGGAAGTTGGAAACTTGTTATGAAGTTATATGCCAAAGATTTGATGTTTTGCATAAATTAAGACTTTGGCGGAAAATTGTATATTATGTATATCAAGTGTATATCTTAAGGAAAATGATATGAAATGCCTCTAAATCTATGTTGTGATGATCTTGAGTAATTATGGATGTGAAAGTAATGATGTTAGTTTGAAAGTTTGGATTAGAAGGGAAGTTATGGCAAGTTGTGGAAACAATGACTAGTTGAAGGATAATTGTGTTGTTAATGCTTTTTGTTGATGTTAATGTTGTTGTTTGGGTTGTTGTTGATGAATTATAGCCGAGTTGAATTCTCGGGGTGCTATATGTATAGGAGAGGTGCTGCCGAAATTTCGGTAGCCAATTATGCATCAAATTGGAACTTTGGTATTATTAGCTTACAATTGGTAAACTTGACCAATTGCAGTTTTTCGACGAAACGGGAAGTGAGATTGGAAAGGCTTAAGGAGCGTGAAAGGTATGTAAAGCAAACCCAATTCTTCCCTTGGCATGCCCCTAGTATGTTAGGGTCGGATCCGGGCCTCGAAGGACCTCTTGGCCCTCGGAATCCGCAAGACAAAATTTCAGTTTTTCTTTCAATAGAATTGAACTACTTTGATACGCTTTTTCTGAAATTATGCGATTTTGCTCCAAATTACTCAGAAAGTCATAGAATGTCTGTAGAACCTTTTTAGGTGACTCGATATGCTTAGAGGGCACAATTTGAGCCCGCCGCCTTATTTGTCCCGAGGCGGGCCCGCTATTTACGGTTTTGCCCCTAATATGCTAAAGATTCCTTTTTAAGCGATTTTTGAAAGAAATGTTTTAATTACCCTACTAATCGCTTAATGAATATTATTCTAAATATTCTATTAAATATTATAAATTATTTTGACACTCGGAATGACTTCAGTAAAGTTATATTTTTGTAAATTATTATGATATCCGAATTGTATTAATTCTGATTCCGTCCGACTCCATTTGATTTGTTTGTCTTCGCTACGCCTCATCGAGTCTTTGAAAATACTTATGATATTTTTAAATTGCATTAGTCTCTCACTACTCCATTCGTGGATGTCCCAATGTTTCCCACACTGAGCCCGGGCCAGGATATGTTGTCAAGCGTAATTCTCTGCATTGTTCGCCGCGTCCCGTTGTGAGGGGGCAGGTATACGCGTACATGGGTCTGTGGAGTATGATGTGCCATGTCCGCCTATTCTGATCTGATCTGTATGGCCATTTTGATATGACATTATATGATACGGGGCCACGCCCCTTTTTCTGATTCCTCTGTATAGTGGCACCAGCGTCGGGAGGGTGGCCACATTCTGTCTGCCGAGTCCCGTGTCAGGGACCGGATATGATATGATATGACATATGTTTTTGTACGCATTCTGTCTGTTTTGGAAATATGCATTTGACACTCTGGATTCTGTACTCATTTTCTGTAACCAATATGATTTGACTTATGTGATTCCGCTTTACATATTCAGTACATATTTCGTACTGACCCCCTTTCTTCGGGGGCTGCGTTTTCATGCCGCGCAGGTACTGACGACAGGTTCGCTGATCCACACGTTTAGGATCCTATTTCTGCTATTTGGGGCGCTCTCTTCTACAGAGCCCATCTTTTGGTACAGTCTGTCACTGCTATCTGGATATGTACTTTGTTCAGGGTATGACGGGGCCCTGTCCCGTCTTATGATTATGATATGTTCTGTAGAGGTCTGTGGATACATCTGTGTGGGTTCTGTACATATGTTTGGGATATTCTGTTCTGTGATGGCCTTATCGGCCTATGTGTGCCAAGTCTGCTTTTCTGCTAAGTTCTGTAGCGACCACTAATATTATTATTATATTATTATTCTGTTATTATGCTAATTTGGGGTATCGGGTACGTATAGGTGCCCAGCTCGGGCACTGGTCGCGGCCCACGGGGTTGGGTCGTGACAAAATGTATACACCGCATAACATGCCATGTGCATGACAGATCCAAGCAAATCAGGAAGGACAAAGGTGACAAAGGAGGTATTTATGCAGACAGAGAAAGAAAGGTTAGTTCAGGACAGCCGAAGGTACTTGAGGCCATCCACACCAGACAACGAAGTAGACTCAGTGGTTATAGCTGGTCGGAAGGTAGTAGCTAGAGGAGAAGACATAGGATGTAAGGAGTAATGAAAGGAGGATCTAGATTCAAGAGATAATCGGCTGAGGAAGCCTTCAGGAGAAGTGTTGGTGTATACAAGCACACTTAAGTCCAATATAGCTTCATCCCCATAGAATGATGTTGGAATTCTGGGAGAACGGACCCGACAAGTGAGGAAACCTTTCGACTGTTAACATTTGAGGACGAATGTTCTTGGGGGGGGGGGGGGGGGAGAATGTTACGCCCTGCCCTCTCGGAGCATGAGCACGCCACGTATTTCACCGTATTAATGGAATATCGGAGACGCCCCATGAAGTCTTGAAAGGTACAAGCCATGGGAAGTATGTAATAATGAAGCAAGGTGTCACGACCCAACCCCGTAGGCCGTGACTAGTGTCCGAATTAGACACTCATATCACCTGTTAACTATAATCTTTTATAACCAGCATATTATGAACTTATTTGTATAAAAAAAAACAGGACGTCATTCTAAAGCTGTCACAATTCTGTATGTCGTAGCCACCTGTCTCCTGAGGAGTTACGATCTTCAACCACAACATATATATATTTACGCAAGCCGACAAGGCTGCCACTACACGCAACATCCCAAACATATATATATATGCAAGCCGACAAGGCTGCCATTACGAATGGGTACGCCCCAAACATAAGTCATATTCATACAACGCAACAACAACGATATACAGACCCACACATGTGTCCACAGACCTCTAAGAGTAATGACAGAATCATATGACGGGACAGGGCCCCGCCGTACCCCGACTAAACACATATATATACAACAAAAGGGAGTTATACCACAAGCTAGGCTCCGGAACAAAGGAGCACTCCAAAGTAGCTGAATAGATATCCTAGGCTGGCGGATCTCCGAAACGAGCGTCTGTACCTGCGGGCATGAACGCAGCCCCCCGAAGAAAAGGGGGTCAGTACGGAATATTTACTGAGCATGTAAAGCATGAAATATAGTGATAGACTCATACTGAGACAAGGTGTGTAGGACCCAGTTCAACAAACAGAATTTCATAAAACTTGCCTTTGAACATATTTCATCAGTATCGTTCTCATATCAATATCGATATAGAGTTTTGTAACCAAGGCTGAAAAATCATTCTGTATATAACATATATAACGTGTCCCGGCCCTTTAGTGAGGGACTCGGTAATTATAATCATAGCATCATAACATAAACATATACGTGTCCCGGCCCTCTAGTGAGGAACTCGGTAATTATAATCATAGCATCATAACATAAACATATACGTGTCCCGTCCCTCTAGTGAGGGACTCGGTAATAAGGAATATATGCCCTCCTGGCCGCCATCTCCATATCATTATGTCATCATATCATCATATCACCATCATATCATCATATCATCATATATATATAACGTGTCCCGACCCTCTAGTGAGGGGCTCGGTGAGTAATATAGTAAATATGCGCACGAAAACGTGTCCTGGCCCGGGACTCAGTGAAGGATATAGCAGTAAGCACGAGCACAATAATAAGCAACCACATATATGCAATTCATCTTTTGAGACTCAATGGATAAGTAACTAACCAGCTCTAAAGTGTCAGGATAATAATCATATTCAGTTCTTTTTAAATCTCATTACAAGTTATAGCAAGGAACGTTTCAGATTTCATGTACATGTATCAATTTGACAAGGTGTAACTTTTGATAGTCAAGTATGCCTTTAATTATGCAATTCTTTAAAAGTAGGAACTTCTATACATCATTCATTAGTCAATCATATAGTAGGCTCGTGACCATAACATTACGGAATGAATAGAATCATAAGTCATGCTTGGAACTAGAGAGTAGAATTTACCCCAAGGTTCATATCATTTCTTACTTACGTCTAGGACATGCCAAAAGAAATAAGGAATAGGCTTTACATACCTTTAGCGTTTAGTCGTATTATAACTTGTACTTGCTGCCTAATAGTACTTATCCTATATCAAGATATCAAAAGCTACAATTAGTCTACGAGGGAATTCAATATGTATTTTAACGTTAACAATCCCCTTCCAACATTTAGACGACGTTTCGTTCGCATTCAAACCAACTAGTACTACAAGCTAATATTGTTAGTCATTCTTTCATGTATCAATCCGAACTTTTTTAAACATGACTTAAGGGAACTTTGGACAGTGCGTACATCATTTGAAACAGGCCCTTATCCACGGCCAAACAGCACACACAACATTACCATTTTCGCTTCGCAATTTTCCAACTTCAACTACAACGACAACAACACGTTTACAACATTACTTATACGATTATTGGAACTGTTTTAGCATCATATTACTCTTACAACAGCCCACAAACCATTTCTGTTTCAACTTGAATCATTAAGCTTCACTTTCACTAGACGTTCATAACAATAATCAACATTCAAAACGCACAACTCTACTCCTATCATCAAAACAGTCCACGGTTTGGACTGTTTTCCCCCTTCAACGTGATTCATTTCTTTAACACCTCAATTCACATATTCACTATGCATACAATACACCACAATGTCCATAACAACAACAATCAAAACATGACACAAAACAGTCCATAAATTCCTCTAAAGCAGTCCCCTACACGGCTTCAACACAACTACAACAACTTCATGATTTTCATCCAATTATCCATACTACAACACATTCAATTCATTCCCAATACATGTACAAGGAGATTAAGCATCAATTCACCTAAGTCTACATCACACAGCCCACTTCAACTTCAAGAAAAACAGTCCAATACCAACATGCAACATCATAAACATTCAATTCACCAAAAAACATATGAAAAGGAATCAACTTCTTACCTTATCACCCAATGCTTCAATCGGCTAAGCCTTCAAATCCATTTCTTGAAATTTAACACTTGTTCTTGCTATACCAATGAATGCTACACGTTATTATACCTCTATAGGGGAGTTAAATTGCTTGAAAAACTGATTTTTGGATCAACTTTGGGGCACCTCTCTCTCGGCCAGCTCTAGCCGAGAGACCCTCTCTCTCTATCTCTATATTTCTTGCTTTGTGAATGTTGAAATGATTTGCTTAGTGATGTATGAATCAGAATTTTGCCTTATATATTCCTTCCATGAATTGGACATGTGTCCCACTCAAATTTTTGGGTCAAAAACCATTGACCACATCACTAACCTACACGGCCAACTATGGCTTATAATAATGGACTGATTTTTGTTTCCCAATCCCACTTAGCAATCCAATCATGGTTAATTAAATCCCAATTTTCCATTAATGCTTCTATACCAAACGAAATTTGTAGGTAACTTGTGACTTGAGGCGAAACCGGAAGTTAAAGTCTCTACTTCGTATCTTAAAATAGTCTTGTCTTTAACTTGTCGCGTTTAGTTTAAAACGTCCCAATGTATGAAAATATGGGGTATAACATCCTCCCCCCCCCCCCCCTTTAGAACATTCATCCTCGAATGTTGATTTTATCCCGTCGGGTTCTATAAGAGTCTTGGGAAGGGTTTTCGTTATCGGTAACATATAGATTGAGCAGACAATTAACACAATCAAGCAAGGGGGTTTAGATTACCTGTAGGAGTGGAAAACAAGTGAGGATATTTCTTTTTCATCTCCTCTTCAGCCTCCCAAGTCATCTCCTCCCTATTATTGTTCCGCCATAACACTTTAACCGACGCCACATCCTTTGTTAGCAACCTTCTAATTTGTCGATCAAGTATGGCTATAGGCTGCTCTTCGTATGATAGCTGCTCGGTTACCTGGATATCATCTGCAGGAAACACCCTGGAAGTATCGCCAATATACTTCTGAAGCATTGACACATGGAAGACCGGATGTACTGCTTCTAAATCCGCTGGTAGATCCAACTCGTAGGCAACTTGGCCGACCTTAGGGATAACTTGATAAGGTCCAATGTATCTCGAGCTCAACTTCCCTTTCTTGCCGAATCTCATAACACCCTTCATGGGTGACACCTTCAAGAACACCCAATCGCCAACCTGAAATTCCAAATGTCGACGTCGATTATCTGTATATGACTTCTGCCGACTCTGGGCTGCCAGTAACCTTTCCTGAATAAGCTTCACCTTACCGACAGCCTGCTGAACCATATCTGGGCCTATTAGCTTAGTCTCACCAACTTCAAACCAGCCTATAGGGGATCTACACTTCCTGCCATATAGAGCTTCGTATGGTGCCATCTGAATGCTAGAATGGTAGCTATTGTTATAAGAAAACTCGATCAGCGGCAAGTGATCATCCCAGTTGCCCCTAAAATCAATGACACAGGCCCGTAACATATCTTGTAGCATCTGAATGGTACGCTCGGCCTGTCCGTCAGTCTGAGGGTGGAATGCTGTGCTGAGACTCACCTGTCTCCCCAATCCCTCCTGGAAGGATCTCTAGAAATTAGTTGTAAACTGGGCCCCTCTGTCAGAGATAATAGCTGTGGGAACCCCATGAAGTCTCACTATCTCCTTAAGATACAATCTGGCATAATCTTCAGCTGAATACGTAGTCCTGACTGGAAGAAAGTGGGCTGATTTCGTCAGTCTATCAACAATAACCCAGACAGAGTCATATTTCCGTGGAGTGCGAGGTAGACCTGTGACGAAATCCATATTAATTACCTCCCATTTCCAGGTCGGAATCTCCATCTCCTGCAGTAGTCCTCCAGGCTTCTGATGCTCTATCTTGACCTGTTGGCAATTCGGACACCGGGCCACGAATTCTGCTATGTCCTTTTTCATACCATTCCACCAATACAAACACCTAAGGTCATGATACATTTTTGTTGATCCTGGGTGAACAGAATAACGAGCATAGTGTGCCTCCCCCATTACCTGCTGCCGTAACCCTGCAACCTCAGGTACACATAATCTGTTTCTGTATTGTAGTACTCCATCAGGTGACATCTTGAATGGGGTCTCGTCCTTCTGAAGTGCTGTGTCTCTGTAATGTACAAGAATAGGATCCTTATATTGACGTCTCTTCACTTCTTCTACAATAGAGGACTCAGCAACACCTCGCATAAAAATTTTGCCATCATCAGAATCAGCCAAACGAACTCCAAGGCTAGCTAGCTGATGAATCTCATGGACTATTTCTTTCCTTCCTGGCTGTACACCTGCCAAAACTACCCATAGATTTACGGCTGAGTGCATCTGCTACAACGTTAGCCTTTCCTGGGTGATATAGAATATCGACATCATAATCTTTCAGCAACTCTAGCCACCTCTTTTGCCGCAAATTCAGCTCCTTCTGCTTAAAGATATACTGGAGGCTCTTATGATCTGTATAAATATCAACATGCACGCCATATAGATAATGTCTCTATATCTTCAAGGCATGTATCACCGCCGCCAACTCCAGGTCATGTGTAGGATAATTACTTTCGTGCTTCCTGAGCTGTCAGGAGGCATAGGCTATAACTCTGCCATGCTGCATTAATACACAACCTAGCCCAACACCTGAAGCGTCACAATAAACAACATAGCCATCTGGCCCCTCAGGAATAGTTAGAACTGGAGCTGTAGTCAACTTGTCCTTTAATAATTGGAAGCTTCGTTCACAAGCATCGGTCCATTGGAATTTAGCTGCTTTCTGTGTTAACTTTGTTAAAGGCGCTGAAATCGAAGCAAACTTTTCTACAAATATCCTGTAATATCCTGCTAGCCCCAGAAAGCTACGTACCTCAGTAGGCGACGTAGGTCTAGGCCAAGTCTTGACGGCCTCAATTTTCTGCGAGTCTACCCGAATACCGTCTGCTCCAACAATATGCCCCAAAAATGCTACTGAAGTCAACCAGAACTCACATTTAGAGAGCTTAGCATATAATTTCTGATTCTGGAGGACCTTAAGTACAGTCCTCAAGTGATCTGCATGCTCTTCTTCCGATCGTGAATAGACCAGAATATCATCAATAAATACAATCACGAACAAGTCAAGGAATGGCTTAAACACCCTGTTCATCAAGTCCATAAACACTGCTGGAGCATTGGTCAGCCCAAAAGACATCACTTTAAACTCGTAATGCCGTATCGGGTCCTGAACGCAGTCTTCGGAATGTCTGCTTCCTTTACCCGCACCTGGTGATAACCTGACCGCAAGTCTATCTTTGAAAAACACTTAGCACCCTGCAACTGGTCAAATAAATCATCAATCCTGGGGAGGGGATATATATTCTTTATTGTTACTTTGTTCAGCTGCCTACAATCAATACACATCCGCAGCGACCCATCCTTCTTTCTTACAAATAATACTGGTGCGCCCCAAGGTGATGTACTGGGTCTAATGAAGCCCTTCTCTACTAGATCTCTCAGTTGCTCCTTCAACTCTTTCAATTCTGCCGGTGCCATCCTATAAGGAGGAATAGATATGGGCTGAGTGTCTGGCAATACGTCTATAGTGAACTCTATCTCACGCTCAGGAGGAAGACCTGGAAGTTCCTCTGGAAACACATCTGGAAATTCATTAACCACTGGGACTGACTGGAGAGTCGGTACTTCTGCTTTCAAGTCATGCACACGAACCAGATGGTAAATATAGCCCTTCCTAACCATTTTCCTTGCCTTAAGGTATGAACTGAAATCGAACCACTTTGCCTTTATACCTTAGTCACATAAATCACGTCATATTCTTTAGTCGCCTCCTCACTAGGCTTTACTCATTCTTATCACAACACTTGTTATATTCACGTAATATCTTGTCCGTAACCAATCCTATAGTGTAACACTTCTTGGCCTTATTCACGACTCTTACTATGGTTTAATTACACCCGGTGGAGTAGGCGTACTTAACCTTTGGTCAATCTTACCCATAATATCTCACAAGCTGTCTTATCAATACATTCGTGTTTGTCATAATTCTTCCTCCCTTGCACTCTTGTCTCAATCATCCTATTTCTTCTTTTAACTATAAATTCGTCGTAATTTACCCCTGCTTATCAGTTCCGTCGATACCTCAATATAACATTTTATTAAGATTTTGTCGGCCCCTTCTAAATCAACCTTTAGTATCACAAACCCTTCCAAATTATCCTAGCATTTCTCTTTACCATACTGATACCGACCTCATAATTACTATTACCATCAATTCATCGGTTAATCATCATCTCTCAAAGTCAGACGTACTTGCGACTTAGTCAAACCTTATCATCACTGTTGGCGCGACTTTCCAAAAATATTACGAACTTATACGTCATTTCCTTGTTATTTCTCAGAAAATTTTGGCAGAGTTTCCTCTGTATTTCTTACTATCCCAAAGCCTGCATGCAGGAAATACCAACAACGCCTCACAGGGCCAACATACACACATATATATTATATCGTATCGTAGCCGCACAGGGCTTCCTATATCAGTCACAAGATGAAAATGACGAGCTTGCCTCGTGTATCCAACCCAAACTGTACCTGTTACACTTTCCTGTTTATTTTTCCTTTCCATCTTTAACTGCAGGTTTCAAACATACCTGCAGCATTCATACTATGTCTAACATATATTCCGCTTACAGTTACTGATGCTTTTGATTTCCGCTTGCCGCTATTAGATAACAATCTATAACAATTACACATACATAGGAAATTTTGATAAGATCTCATATACCTGTAGCCGATCAGTCTTTAGTGTGACCCGGTGATCTAGAAAGTGAAGTGTGCTCCTCGTCATCGTCTGCCCGCCATCTACTTGTCTGACCTTCATCGTCTTCTTCATCTGAATCCGGGAAATGCAGATAATCGGGCAACTCCTGGTTTACCGATGACAAGGACAGGGGGCTGGAATAATTTGTAACACTTACCGGGGTAGCCGGTCTGACGTGGTGCCCTTCCATAGGAGCAACTGGTATGGGTTCAGGGACCGCCTCCCTGGATATCAAAAACTCTGGAGGAATTGTCGCTGGGTCCTCCGAGGGGTCAGTCTCGATAGAATAACTGAGGCTCCTCCTGCTCGGTCCTGGAGCCTGGGGTCCAGGACTTACCCTAGGGGCCTTCTTAGTACCCCCGCTATCTGAAGCTGGCCTCTTCATCTCTCGCAATTCTGCACCTACCTACAGGAAAGACGTCAGAAACCAATCTTTCCTAAGTCCAGGCTCTATCGCACGATCTAAGACAGAAGGAAAGATGACACCCTAAATGTCCTGTAGTTTCCTGTTTATAAATGTGGTGCACAACACATCGATAAACAAGACTCTACTCGACACGGTCTGTAGACACTCCGAGGATTGAACCGCTCTGATACCACTTTTGTCACGACCCAACCCCGTAGGTCGTGACTAGTGTCCGAATTGGACACTCATATCACCTGGTAACTATAATCTTTTATAACCAGCATATTATGAACTTATTTGTATATATAAAAAAAGAGGACGTTATTCTAAAGTTGTCACAATTCTTTATGTCGTAGGCACCTGTCTCCTGAGGAGTTAAGATCTTCAACCACAACATATATATAATTACGCAAGCCGACAAGGCTGCCACTACACGCAACATCCCAAACATATATATATATATGCAAGCCGACAAGGCTGCCATTACGAATCGGTACGCCCCAAACATAAGTCATATTCATACAACGCAACAACAACGATATACAGACCCACACATGTGTCCACAGACCTCTAAGAGTAATGACAGAATCATATGACGGGACAGGGCCCCGCCATACCCCGACTAAACACATATATATACAACAAAAGGGAGTTATACCACAAGCTAGGCTCCGGAACAAAGGAGCACTCCAAAGTAGCTGAATAGATATCCTAGGCTGGCGGATCTCCGAAACGAGCGTCTAGACCTGCGGGAATGAACGCAACCCCCCGAAGAAAAGGGGGTCAGTACGGAATATGTACTGAGCATGTAAAGCATGAAATATAGTGATAGACTCATACTGAGACATGGTGTGTAGGACCCAATTCAACAAACAGAATTTCATAAAACTTGCCTTTGAACATATTTCATCGGTATCGTTCTCATATCAATATCAATATAGAGTTTTGTAAACAAGGCTGAAAAATCATTCTGTATATAACATATATAACGTGTCCCGGCCCTTTAGTGAGGGACTCGGTAATTATAATCATAGCATCATAACATAAACATATACGTGTCCCGGCCCACTAGTGAGGCACTCGGTAATTATAATCATAGCATCATAACATAAACATATACGTGTCCCGGCCCTCTAGTGAGGGACTCAGTAATAAGGAATATATGCCCTCCTGGCCGCCATCTCCATATCATCATGTCATCATATCATCATATCACCATCATATCATCATATCATCATATCATCATATATATATAACGTGTCCCGGCCCTCTAGTGAGGGGCTCGGTGAGTAATATAGTAAATATGCGCACGAAAACGTGTCCTGGCCCGGGACTCGGTGAAGGATATAGCAGTAAGCACGAGCAGAATAATAAGCAACCACATATATGCAATTCAGCTTTTGAGACTCAATGGATAAGTAACTAACCAGCTCTAAAGTGTCGGGATAATAATCATATTCAGTTCTTTTTAAATCTCATTACAAGTTATAGCAAGGAACGTTTCAGATTTCATGTACATGTATCAATTTGACAAGGTGTAACTTTTGATAGTCAAGCATGCCTTTAATTATGCAATTCTTTAAAAGTACGAACTTCTATACATCATTCATTAGTCAATCATATAGTAGGCTCGTGACCATAACATTACGGAATGAATAGAATCATAAGTCATGCTTGGAACTAGAGAGTAGAATTTACCCCAAGGTTCATATCATTTCTTACTTACGTCTAGGACATGCCAAAAGAAAGAAGGAATAGGCTTTACATACCTTTAGCGTTTAGTCGTATTATAACTTGTACTTGCTGTCCAATAGTACTTATCCTATATCAAGATATCAAAAGCTACAATTAGTATACGAGGGAATTCAATATGTATATTAACGTTAACAATCCCCTTCCAACATTTAGACGACGTTTCGTTCGCATTCAAACCAACTAGTACTACAAGCTAATATTGTTAGTCATTCTTTCATGTATCAATCCGAACTTGTTTAAACATGACTTAAGGGAACTTTGGACAGTCCGTACATCATTTGAAACAGGCCCTTATCCAAGGCCAAACAGCACACACAACATTACCATTTTCGCTTCGCAATTTTCCAACTTCAACTACAACGACAACAACACGTTTACAACATTACTTATATGATTATTGGAACTGTTTTAGCATCATATTACTCTTACAACAACCCACAAACCATTTCTGTTTCAACTTGAATCATTAAGCTTCACTTTCACTATACGTTCATAACAATAATCAACATTTAAAACGCACAACTCTACTCCTATCATCAAAGCAGTCCACGGTTTGGACTGTTTTCCCCCTTCAACGTGATTCATTTCTTTAACACCTCAATTCACATATTCACTATGCATACAATACACCACAATGTCCATAACAACAACAATCAAAACATGACACAAAACAGTCCATAAATTCCTTTAAAGCAGTCCCCTACACGGCTTCAACACAACTACAACAACTTCATGATTTTCATCCAATTATCCATACTACAACACATTCAATTCATTCCCAATACATGTACAAGGAGATTAAGCATCATTTCACCTAAGTCTACATCACACGGACCACTTCAACTTCAAGAAAAACAGTCCAATACCAACAAGCAACATCATAAACATTCAATTCACCACAAAACATATGAAAAGGGATCAATCGAAGCGTCCTCAACATACCATCTATAAAGTCCTGGGGGTCCTCCTCTGGCTTTGACCCAAATAATTCCGGAGGGTTTACAGTAATGAAGTCACGGGCCCTTGCACTAACAGCCTTGTCACCCTGCCCTGTACTTTGCCGCTGAGTCTGAGCAGCAACCAACTGTGTAAGCAAATGTATGGCCTCTTTTACATCTTGGCCCGAAGCATCTGGTAGAGGAGCTGGAGGTGCTGCAGCTGGGGATAAAGCTCCCTCACGCTCCTCAGTAATAGGCACTGTCTGGGAGGACTGAGATTGAGCCGCACTCTGGGACTCACTTTCCTCTACTACCGGTGGCGGTGCTCTTTCAGCCCGCTTTTCTGCCACCGTCTTGCCCTTTTGGGCTTCTGTAGTCTTTCTCTTTACAGGCATTCTCTGAAAGACACAACACACGATTAAGGAACAAGAATTTCTTACATCATAGCTCTATCGCACGATTCTTATGAAGAAAGAAGGTCATTTATTCCTAAAATGTCCGCAGCTTCCTATTTATAAGTGTGGCGCGCAACACACCTATAACCAAGACTCTACTATACACGGCTCGTAGACACACCCTAGGACTGAACTGCTCAAATACCACTTTTGTCACGACCCGACTGTGGCCGCGACGAGCACCCGGTGCTACCCCACCCGGGAACCCCTTTATCATACTTTCACATAACGTCTAGGTGAGCCATAAATCAAATCAGGCATTCTAGCCATCAATCATACTAGTCCCAATTGGACGACAACATTTCTTATATCATCATAGGCATCTATGCCACATCAATATACATGGGCCGACAAGGCCAACAAAATGACATACAAAAATATAGGCTGACAAGGCCAAACACATCTAACCACATACACATGTCTACGAGGCTCTAAGAAGGTTATAACATATCACACGAGCTGGACAGGAGGACCCCGCTATGCCCATAATTATGTACACAAACGAATAAGTACCCAAAAGCTATAGCTTCGAATGAAATGGAGCTCCGCTATGTATTCCCTGAAAATATAGCTATGGATCAAGCCTGTCTCCCTGTGCACCTGCGGGCATGACGCAGCGTCCACAAACACAAGGACGTCAGTACGAAGAATGTACTGAGTATGTAAAGCATGGTCAATATCAATATGAAAGCTTAAGAGTCAACATATGAAATAGCATAACCTGGGAGTTAATAATATCGTCGTCATAGCACTTACTTGCTTTCCACAAGGACATTCCATTTCTATTGCGTACCCGTGTACATACATCCATATCCGTATTTATTTACCTTCACATTCATTTTTATAACATATTCGTACTCATATTGATGTCATATACACATATATATATATATATATAGCTATAGCATGCACGACCATAAAGGTTCGGTGTTTCATACATACTTGGCCAACCAAGGCTCAAGGTCATACATACCTGGCCCTACCAAGGCTTCAGGGTTATCCCTACCTTCTGCAGAAGTGCGCGCGCGTTTCATAATCATATACATACTCTATACATATTCATATACATATATTCTTACCCGACGTCATAAGCTCGGGGTCTTATTATAGCCCTTCATAGGCACACATACATATAATAGCTCATAAGCATCTTTAGCATCATTTTATTCTCATCATCATTACTATCATTGTCATTATCGTTACATCTACCCTATAGGCTTACTCGTCATACGAGGAACTTAGTACAATGGTAGCACATCAAGCATCGGGAGCTTACTAGCTCGGAGAATCAAATCGTTTGAAGGGAATCATAGTCTTATAGGAGAATTAGACGTTTGGCCAAAGAACCATGCCTTATGAAAGAAGGGTTAGCCTTACATACCTTTTCGTTCGACTATATAACACTTGCACGTTCCCTTCCACGCTTGCGTTTATACCTTCATCAAGGTCATACTATCGTTAGAATTGGCAACTAGCATAAATGGCTAAAGCTAGGGAAAATCGGACAACATCTCCTTTATTTATACACCATTCCTCCATATCGTAATTCAATTCCCAAACGTCAAAAATACATTTACAATATCATAACAATAGTCTTTAGTCATCTACATTATCCATATTCTCAAGTCACTTCCAATTTTCCATATTCAAGACCATAACACACGATTTCGTCCCTTCACATACAATGCCTATTTCATGATCTTAACGTCATTTATAACCCATTCATGTCACAACACAACAACAATCATGATTCAATTCAAACTATTTCTCAAAACGTCACTATTCATCTTTCATGACCCATTTTTCTATACTCTTCTAAAATCCAAGCATTTCAACTTCCACATACCTCAAACAACATATAAACACCATAAATCTTACCTTAGATGTTGTAGGAACAAGCCTTAGTCGAAATACTCCACTTGAGCAAAAATCCTAGTTTTTCTCCATTTGGATTTCTTGACTTGAATGATCTTTAATGGGGTTGCTTACACTTGATTCACTTATTTTGTGTTGTTGATCACTAAAAACCCTTGAAAACTTATGGAATATATGTAGAGAGATATTTTAGAGAGAAGGAGGGTGATGTAGAAGTGAAATGAAATAAGCCTTGGTCCTCTTATTTAATGACTAAAAAATCTGATTTGAAGTGCACAATGGTCGTAAACTTGGTTTACGGTCCGTATTCCAGTTTACGGACCGTCCTTCGTGGTCGTATTTAATCATAACAGAACCAGAAACTCAGGCTGGGACATGGTGATTTACGATCATGGTTTACGGGCCGTAAACCACTTTACGGTCCGTATTCCAAGTCGTATTTAACCATTGATCATTTGGCAGAAAGTTTGATGTTTTGGAAGTCACAATACGACATGGCAGTTTACGGACCGTATACCACTTTACGGTCCGTATTTCATTTTACGACCACTGGCCAGAATACAAACTTGCAACTTTTCACATTTCCAAAACCTGTAATTATTCATTATGGAGCATAACCTCTCTCTTATTGTGATTGCCATTGGAATCTTATTTAGGGTCATCAAATGTCGTTTCTTACTCATGGAAACATCATACACTCGTGCTCATCACTGCGTCATTCACCCGCGTACCAACGGAAGATTTTCCCGAGGTGTAATAGATATAGCCAAATTGAATCTAAGAACAAAGTGGAAACTTGCAAAAGAACTCCAAAGGTTCATAACGCCATCATATACATATATCCAGATAACCTGTCTCCTGAGGAGCAACAACTAATCACAACATAATGTCATACGCAAGCCGACAAGGCTGCCACTACATGTCAATATGATACGCAAGCCAACGAGGCTGCCATTACATATCAATACCATACGCAAGCCGACAAGGCTACCACTACAGACGAACATATCCATAGCATATCGTATAGACACAGCTGGACAAAACTTATACATAACCCACACATATGTCTACAGACCTCTAAGAGTATCAATAGTAAAATATGATGGGACAGGGCCCCGCCGTACCCCTGGATAAACATATATATACGTCGAAAGATCTATACCAAAAGTCTAGGCTCTGGAACAACGGAGCTCTCCAAGACAGCTGAGTAGAAATCCTAAGCTGGAGGATCACCAAATCGAGTATTTGTACCTGCGGGCACTTCCCCTATATTGTTCACTTACCTTTCTTCCAAGCCAACTATAAAACGACCAAGTCAACATCAATAACCACACGTTCAAATACTATACCAAGACTAGCTAAGACATGATTCATGAATACTTCGAACAGCCCACATAGCATTCCAATCAGCCCACATATTACAACATTAAATAATCGTTAGCATAACGGCTACGACATATTCAAGTTGCTCCTAATAATCTACAACCACCATACTTCATCGAAATGACTCTATAATAGTCCAACAATTACAACAATCCCACACATAATCTTAATTACACTTAGTCCTCCAATTCAACGCAAACAACAACACGCCCCAAACAGCCCTTAAAACAAATACAACTTCAACTTGAAATATCAAATTCTTCCGTTTTCATTATATAATCAATGACAACAATAACAACAACAACACTAATTAAAATTAATTCACTATTTCTAGATTAAGGCAGCCCCTATACGACCCAAACAAAGTCTCAACATCAATATACACAATTCTTGCATCCAATTCCACATCCACCAATTCATACAAACACCAAATCATCACTAAAACATGTAAGAGGGAATTAAACCTTACCTTAGGAACTTGATTTTTCTTGCAACACTTGAGGTTGATCAAGGGCTGCCATGGCCTTGAGCTTGGGAGCAGTGGCTGGTCATATTCCCTTCTTCAATTCAAGATAAGATAGCAATTTTAATGGTGCAAAAGAGCAGCTGGCCGTGAGCTCAAGGGGCTGCTGCCATGGCCGTGGCTCTCTCTCCCTCTCTCTAGCTTAGAGCCTCTCTCTCCTACTTAACTTTGTGAAGATGAAATGAAGTATTGTTGATGAATTAGTCATCAAATTGGATTATATAGGCTGCCTAACATATTGACACACACCCCCTCCACTTGGCATGTCCTCATTCATGCTATTTTCTAATTATTAAATCGAGTGGAGCCCATTCATGGTGTAATTAAATTAATTAATCATTAATCTCCACTTAATAATCTAATCATGGTTAATTAATCCCTAATCTCCACTAATATTTCCATACTAATTGGAATTTAGTCTCATATCCCAAAAATAATCTCGTCCTTGAATTCATGTCGATTAGCTTACGAATAATCCAATGTACAAAAATATGGGTTATAACATCCCTCCCCCCTTTGGAACATTCGTCCTCGAATGTTAAACTAATCCTGCACTCCCAATACTTCCTTAAACGTTCTTTTACTGAATTATGCCCTTCACATGCCTCTTTCATTGGTCAATTCCCTTTAATTTACTATAACGCATTCCAGATCTCTACGTAACCATTCCCGTAATGTTTCCTCTTGCACTTGCCCCACGAGGTGATAATTCCACATCGTTGTCTTTACTCTCCTCTTCATCTCGCAGTTGGTTGACAGTTGTATTGCATGCTCTTTTGCTAAAATCTTACTCTTCTCTCTGGTGCACTTAGTCATAACTCGACTCTTTCTTCTTCTATAAATTACTTCCTTAAGATGTATCGTTCACTTCATCTTACCTCTTGCGCGTAGACGTCCCTCGTCGATTTATTAGACTTTACTATCCCTGGAGTATTTCATGCCTCTGGTAACCTATTGACCCTTCGCAGATTATACAAATAAGACGAAATTTCCCAAGGTGTAATATTATTTTACTTCAATAACCTTACATCGCTCTGCTGTTACAGTCCATATTCTGAAATCTTCAGCATCATGTATCACTTCTCGACTTCCTTTTTTTAAAAGATTTTAACTGTCGCTCTACTTTTTAGCTCTTAATCTCAATCCTTAGAGTTGGCTATCAAGTAGCGCGGGGGTTTTATCATATTATAACTTTACATAGCCACTCTATGATCTGTCTATTATTAACTGGTATAATTCTAAAAGAGTTCTTGATTTGACATATAAATTCACTACCTTCTAGTAACCAGCTCGTTCTGTTCGTCTCGCTTCAACCACTTCGCAATTTCCCTTGATCCAACTTGTAACGCTTTAGGCATATCATCTCGTGTCGTTTCTTTATCTTTAATTTAAACTCTTCTATTGCCTCTTTACCCAGGTCTTGTTCTTAGTTCTCTTTTTCTATCTCACATTATGTTGCAATCTTTTCAGAATATGCAAAGGTACTTAAATTAGCCCGAGAAATACCTTAGCATCGTTTCACTAGCCTTCATACTTTACTTTTGCATTTACCTCTCGTATCTTACAATCAGTATCGAGATAAATCTTCGGCTCAATCATGGCCAGGCCTATTTGCCCTCAGTACTACTTCTATCTCGGTAATTTGGCTTAAACCATCTTTACATCTTGCCTTAATGCACCCAAAATATCTCAACCGTATTTTTATTACCGAATCCTTACTCTTCTTATCAAGTACTCGCTTGGTCTCATTCTTAGCATAAAAATATTCGTAGGTTGCATAACTATTCTTGTACAACTTATAGAAAGTATGTCCAATCTTAGTAGTAGTCTTTCCTTCTCCTGATTCATTCTGCCTTACATATTTCATCCGTACAGCTCGTAGCCTATCTTGTCATACTCCTTTCCCTTGATTCATCCTTTGATTTTTCTCATATCCTATTATAGGATATTTTCTGTCCCTTTCTTTTGCTACTTATAAGTCGCAACATCATTAGCGCACAACTCTATTGCCAACATCTTAGCCTTTAATCTAGTATAGCATTGCTATCTTTTATAATATCTTTTAAGTTACTCGTTTCCATTCTTCTGTCGTACTCTTTCTTTTTATAAGCACCCACTTGTAATGCCACATCATTCAGGATCTTTACAGATTCTTCTCCGCACCATCTCAAATACCATCCTGTCTTCTATCCATTCATTGCTGGCTTTCAGATCTTACTAACTTGTCCCAGCGAGGGATCTCACTTAAAGCTTAAGCATTCATATCAAATGTGTTTTAGTGTCAATTGTTTCCATCTTACACTCGCATTGCTCTCACCCGCTTCCCCCCTTCAGGGTGTACTTATACCATTATCCGTTTATATTCTGCTCTATGTCCCTATTTCAAATCTCAATTTCACCCGATCATTTTTCCAATTCACTTGGTATACTGTACAATACTCATGTCTTTCTTTGTAATTTATAACTTTGATTATCCATGTACGAAACCTTAATCAAAATCAGGAAGTGACGGGAACCTTTTGATATATAGTACCTGTAGTCATTCCAAATTCTCAATTAGGTAGCTCTTATATTCTGATGATAAGTGTCCAAAGCTCTCTTATAACGGTATCTTTATCCCAGCAGATATAATCTGTTTCCTCTACTAAATTTACAATACCTCAGTTGTTTCTTCAATCCACAATCCTTGTCCTTTAAGGATTTCACTATTTCCGAGGTGAAGTCATATATACGCAGTACTCCTTTACGCTTTATGTTTTTTTTTTCTTGTTGTGTACCCAACACTGACTTCTGACTTAGTCAAAATCATATCAAGTTCGTCTTAATAATGGTCTTATCTTATCACTTCGTCGTCGTATTACACCTTTAAGTTCGTAGCTATATATTTCACTTTTATATTTTATACTCGTACTCAATTATTACGTCTATCTTGGGTGTTTCCTTTAGTATTCCCCTACCATTTCTCTAGTCTATGTCCATCTTTTATTCTGTGCACGAGAAACCTCATGCCACCCCTGTATCTTTCGGAAAACACTACTCCCGCATAATCCCTATCTCTTTTTCAGAATGTATTCTTTTCATCCCTATTTGTTCTTATCATACCAGTCATTTTCCGGCACTCAATCAGCCTTGTTGCTCATCTTTTTGTAGTTTGGTCTTTCGCAGTTCCATACTTATATTACTCGTGTCTTCGGCTATACATGTTATAACCTATTAATGCACTTTTATCTCGCTCGCTTCCTTCTTATTTCCTTCTTTTAATTAGCTTCCTCTTTTCTTGTGCTCGCTTTCGTTCCCGTTATCGCATAATCTTTATTCTGAACTTTCCCTATAGAACTTTATAAGTCTTTCTCATCCGTTCCATACCTTGCCTTTCCATTTCACATTTCCTTTATACTTTAGTCACCTAGATCACGTCATATCTTTTAGTCACTTCCTCGCTAGGCTTTACTCATTATATTCACCTTATATCCTGTTCGTAATCAATCCTATAGTGTAACACTTCTTAACCATATTCACGATTCTTACTATGGTTTAATTACACTCTGTGGAGTAGGCGTACTTAACCTTTTACCCTTTCTGATCAATCTTATCCTTAATATCTCACAAGCTGTCTTATCAATACATTCATATTTGTCGCAATTCTTCCTCCTCCGTACTCTTGTCTCAATCATACCACTACTCCTTTTAACTATAAATTCATCTTAATTTATCCCTGCTTATCAATTCAGTCGGCACCTCAATATAACGCTCTATTGAGATTTGCCACCCTTTTCTAAATCATCTCTTAGTATCACAAGCCCTTCCAAGTTATCCTAGCATTTCTTTTTACCATATCGATATCGACCTCATAATTACTATTACTATCAATTCAACAGTTAACTTTATTTCTCGAAGCCAGACTTGCAACTTGGTCAAAATCCTGCCATTACTGTTGACACGACCTTTCAAGACATATTACGAACTTGCATCTCATTCTCTTTTTATTTCTAGGAAAATTTTGGCAGAGTTTCCTCTGTATTTCTTACTATCTCAAAACCTGCACGCAGGAAATACCAACAACGCCTCACAGGGCCAACATATGTATATATATATATATATATATAGCATATCATAGCCACACAAGGCTCCCAATACCAACAACAGTATGAAAATGACGAACTTACCTCATATGTCCAACTCAAACTGTACCTGTTACACTTTCCTGTTTATTTTCCCTTTTTAATCTTTAGCTCCATTTCAATCATACCTGCAACATTCATACCATATCTAACATATACCCTGCTTACCGTCGCTTGTCTTTTTACTGATTTCTTCAGCTCCCCCTTTTCACACTTTTGAACTTATCAACAACATATATACATTCAATCTATTTCCTTACTATACTTACCTCGATGATGGCCAGTTTGCCACTCTATCTATACAAATTCTCATAACGTAACCTCAATATCCAACTTTCACCTGTATGTATAATTACTTTCCATCCTAGATTTCAAAATTCCCACGGTGATGGGAACACCTTGGTCGCTGTTACTCATAAATACTTGGTTGTCAGCCCCTTTGATTTTCGCTCGCCACTATTAGGTAATAATCTATAGCAAATGCACATACATAGGAAATTTCAATAAAGTCTCATATACCTGTAGTCGATCGGTCTCTAGTCTGATCCGGTGATCTATAAGGTGAAGTGTGCTCCTCGTCATCGTTTGCCCGCCATCTACTCGTCTGGCCTTCATCGTCTTCCTCATCTGAGTCCGGGGAATGTAGATAACCGGCAACTCCTAGTTTACCGATGACCAAGATAGGGGGCTGTAATAATCTGTAACACTTATCGGGGTAGCCGGTCTAACGTGATGCTCTGCCATAGGAGCAACTGGTACAACATCGGGGACCGCCTCCCCAGATATCAAAAACTCTAGAGGAATTGTCGCTGGGTCCTCTGAGGGGTCAGTCTCGATAGAATAACTGAGGCTCCTCCTGCTCGGTCCTGGAGCCTGGGGT
Source organism: Lycium barbarum (assembly GCF_019175385.1). NCBI lineage: Eukaryota > Viridiplantae > Streptophyta > Magnoliopsida > Solanales > Solanaceae > Lycium > Lycium barbarum. The sequence continues at coordinate 79,747,521 of NC_083342.1, read as the reverse complement.
CCTGAACTTACTCTAGGGGCCTTCTTAGCACCCCCACTATCGGAAGCTGACCTCTTCATCTCTCGCCAATCTGCACCCACCTACAGGAAAAGAGGCCAGAAACAATCCTTTCTAGGTTCTGGATCTATCGCACGATCTAAGACAGAAGGAAAGATAACATCCTAAATGTCCTGTAGCTTCCTGTTTATAGATGTGGTGCAAAACACACCGATAAACAAGACTCTACTAGACACGGTCTATAGACACTCCGAGGATGAACTACTCTGATACCACTTTTGTCACGACCCAGCCCCGTGGGCCATGACTAGTGCCCGAGCTGGACACTCATATACGTACCTGTTAGATATAGCCAAACTGAATCAAAGAACAAAGTGTAAACTTGCAAAAGAACTCCAAAGGTTCATAACACCATCATATACATATATCCAGATAACCTGTCTCCTGAGGAGCCACAACTAATCAAAGCATAATGTCATACGCAAGCCGACAAGGCTGCCACTGCATGTCAATATGATACGCAAGCCGACGAGGCTGCCACTACATAACAATACCATACGCAAGCCGACAAGGCTGCCACAATAGACGAACATATCCATAACATATCGTATAGACACAGCTGGACAAAACTTATACATAACCCACACATATGTCTACAGACCTCTAAGAGTATCGATAGTAAAATATGACGGGACAGGGCCCCGCCGTACCCCTGGATAAACATATATATAAGTCAAAAGATCTGTACCAAAAGTCTTGGCTCCGGAACAATGGAGCTCTCCAAGACAGCTGAGTAGAAATTCTAAGCTGGAGGATCACCAAATCGAGTATCTGTACCTGCGGGCATGAAACGCAGCCCCCCGGAGAAGGGGGTCAGTACAAGATATGTACTGAGTATATAAAGCATGAAATACAATAAAGAGGATCATGACTGAAATAGAGATCACAGGAGACAAGTATGACATTCAAAATACCAATACACTTGCCTTATGAAATGTAAATCATGCATATCAATATCATATATCATACCCGGCCCATTATAGGACTCGGTGAATAAAGTCATCACATACCATCCTTGGCGCCATATTCACATCATCATATCATCATATCCTCATATCATCACATCATCATATCATATATATATATATATATATATATATATATATGTATATACCGTACCCGGCCCTCTAGTGAGGGACTCGGTGAACAATGCAGTGAAACTGTACATGAAAACATACCCGGCCCGGGACTCAGTGAAAGATATATTGAGGCATGTACGAGCAGAGTAGTGAGCAACCATATGCAGACTAAATTATATTTGAGACTCAATAGAATATTCAAACGAACTATCATTTGGAAATCAAGACAATAGTCATATCAAGTATCCTTCGAATGTCACTATGGAACATATCAAATAGAACTTCAAAAATCATAGATACGTATCAAGACATAATAAAGTAAGTTCTGGGAATCAAGAACATTGGCCATCCTAGTGTCTCTAAGAATAGGAGCTTCTTTGGAGTCATATGCACATCCTCTGTTTGTTTCATAAAGATCATTCCAAAAGAACGAAGGGTTAGCTTTACATACTTTTAACACTTATCCGTGATACGATACGTATACGCTTCCCGAAGTGTCTTAACCTATATTAAGATGTCAAGACTATGGTTAAGCTACAGAAAGGCATAAAACGTACTTCAACGTTAGTAGCTTATTTCTAAACAATTGGACGACACTTCCCCTATATTGTCCACTTCCCTTTCTTCCAAGCCAACTATAAACGACCAAGTAAACATCAACAACCACACGTTAAAATACTATACCAAGACTAGCTAAGACATTATTCATGAATACTCCAAAAATCCCACATAGCATTCCAATCAGCCCACATATTTCAACATTCAATAATCGTTAGCATAACGGCTACGACATATTCAAGTTGCTCCTAATAATCTACAACCACCATACTTCATCGAAATGACTCTATAATAGTCCAACAATTACAATAACCCAATACATAATCTTAATTACACTTAGTCCTCCAATTCAACGCAAACAACAACACGTCCCAAACATCCCTTAAAACAAATACAACTTCAACTTGAAATATCAAATTCTTCCGTTTCATTATATAATCAATGACAACAATAACAACAACACTAATTAAAATTAATTCACTATTTCTAGATTAAGGCAGCCCCTATACGACCCAAACAAAGTCTCAACATCAACATACACAATTCTTGCATCCAATTCACATCCACCAATTCATACAAAGACCAAATCATCACTAAAACATGTAAGAGGGAATTAAACCTTACCTTAGGAACTTGATTTTTCTTGCAACACTTGAGGTTGATCAAGGGCTACCATGGCCGTGAGCTTGGCAGCCATGACTGGTCATATTCCCTTCTTCAATTCAAGATAAGATAGCAATTTTAATGGTGCAAAACAGCAACTGGCCGTGAGCTCAAGAGGCTGCTGCCATGGCCGTGGCTCTCTCTCCCTCTCTCTAGCTTAGAGCCTCTCTCTCCTACTTAACTTTGTGAAGATGAAATGAAGTATTGTTGATGAATTAGTCATCAAATTGGATTATATAGGCTGCCTAACATATTGACACACACCCCCTCCACTTGGCATGTCCTCATTCATGCTATTTTCTAATTATTAAATCGGGTGGAGCCCATTCATGGTGTAATTAACTTAATTAATCATTAATCTCCACTTAATAATCTAATCATGGTTAATTAATCCCTAATCTCCACTAATATTTCCATACTAATTGGAATTTACAAGCAAGTCGTGCCATATTAAAAATCGGGATTAAAAGTCTTTGTCTCATATCCCAAAAATAATCTCTTCCTTGAATTCATGCCGATTAGCTTACGAATAATCCAACGTACAAAAATACGGGGTATAACATCCTTCCCCTCTTTGGAACAATCGTCGTCGAATGTTAAACTAATCCTGCACTCCCAATACTTTTAGATGAGGTATAATATTAGGATGACAATGTAATGAAGAAAGTAAAGGTTTGAAACTTACCTTTCAAGAGTCTCCTTGCCCTAGTCTTAGAAAATCACCGTAAGTGCTCCTTGGGAACTGGGTTGGAGTTTTATGAATAAAGAATTCATACTAAGTATTTAAAAACATAGCTTACTGTAATCATCTGCCGCTGCAGTAGTCGTTCTGTCTGCTGCAGCGATCTCGCTATAGTGGGCAAGGGCCCGCTGTAGCGGACATCCACCTTCGTCCATTTTTGCTGTGGCGAGCATGGACCCGTCATAGCGTAAGTGCTACATCGGTCTAGTGTCCTCTATAATGGACACCCCCATTTCCCATATGATCGCAGCGGCGAGGAGCACGCCGCTACAGCGGCCCCGCCGCAGTAGTGCCACTGAGCCAGTGAGCTTGCTAATTCCACCAGTTTTCACTCTACCACACAACACTTCATCCGAGGCCTCACAAACACAAACCGCTCGCATAAGAGTTTAGGGAAGGGGTTTCCACCATTCATAGAAGAATAAGACAAGAAAGTGCAGATACCAATTGGAATCGTCTAGATACCAATTTGAATGAAGTAGCACGAAAGAATGAAAGAAGTGGAAGTTTCCCAAATATCCTATAGCCTCTCGCAGATAGGTACGGAGCTCTTCGTACCGATCCGCAAGACTCTACTAGAAATGTCCTTTGTTTCTATGGCATGAATCCTATGGCATGATTTTTCCTTCTTCTCCGTGAATCCTCTATATTCCGGAAAGCTACGAGTCTATGTTCATGAATAGCTACGTGAGATAAGAGATACATTACGAGCCCAATAATAATGATGATCAGCTTAAGTTTAGAGATTCTAGAGTTCATGATATGATGTCCTTATATAATTAATGATAGAAGTTATTATATATACTCACCCTATATACTATTTCCTTCAAGGTGAGGCAGAATACTTATAAATGCTCCATAATGGAATCGGGGGTTCACAACCTTATGTCACCCCGACATAGCCATGGTTGCCTTCAAGCTCTAATATATGTTTTTAATGATAAATGTATAATGATGCTAAGTTATGATATGTCTATGAGATGATCCATAATGTAAGTTTATAATATGCCTAAGCCATGTATGAAAATATTGAGTTATGATGGGTATATGACGATACGATTCCACCGTGCCTAAATGGTCGGGCATGTCACCGCTAAGGCGGGCTGCTTATGATTCTATCGTGCCTAAATGGCCGGGCATGTCACAGCTAAGGCGGGATGCTTATGATTCCACCGCGCCTAGAAGGCCGTACATGATCACCACTAGTGGGCGGCATATGATGGTTACCCAGACACGGGTTAACGATGATGATGATGATGTGATGACATATGCGCTATGATGATACCTGTACTATGATTATATAAGTATACGATCTAAGTATGAAATGTATTCACCTATAAAACTCATGCAGGTTATATCTTCCTCCTATGGCTTATGATTCTTCTATTATGCTCATTTCATTCATGTCTTACATACTCAGTATAATGTTCGTACTGACGTCCGTTTTCTTTGGACGCTGTTTCATGCCCACAGGTAGACAGGGAGGTGAGCTTGATCTAGATTCGTAAGAGCTCTTAGCTGACTTGAGAGCGCTCCATTGTTCCGGAGGTGCCTTCGATTATTCTTTTGTGTACATATGTATATTTTGGGCACGACGGGGTCATGTCCCGTCCCTATGTCTAGCACTCTAGTTGAGGCTCGTAGACACACAGGTGTGGGTTATATGGTCTCACGATGTTGCTATTGTATGTATATATATATATATATATATATATATATATATATATATATATATATATATATATTATTTTGATAGTCGAAGGGCTTATGTATATCAAAATGGTTATATTTCCAAATGAAAAATGATTCTCTTATGATTTGAGTACGAATTTGATAAAAGAACGCTTAATTAGTAAGATGAGTAATAGAATGAGTTGTGCTCGGTGGTTAGCCCCGGGTACCCGTCACTGCCCCTAGTCGGGTCGTGACAAAAGTGGTATCAAAGCAATTCGGTCTTAGGAAGTGTCTACGAGCCGTGTCTAGTAGAGTCTTGTTTATGGTGTGTTACGCGCCAGACTAATAAACAAGAGGCTACAGGGCATTTAGGAAAAATGACCATCTTTCATCGTAAGAGATCGTGCGGTAGAGCTGTGTTCTAAGATTTTCCCCTCTTAATAGTGTGTTATGATTTCAGAAATGGCGCCAAAGGAAAAGCTACAGCCGCCCAGAAGGGAGAGACTACGATGAAAAGTCGGATAGAAAGAGAGCCGCCGATGAATGTAGAAGAGGGCGAATCACATAATGAGGCCCCATCTAATACTTCCTCCACCCCGCCTAATGTAGAAGAACAATGAGGAGCTTCAGCTCCACTTCCTCCATCGGTTGCTTCGGGTCAACAAGTGACCGAGGCTATCCATTTATTAACACAGTTAGTTGCCGCCCAGGCACAGTGGCAGAATATGAGTTCAAGTGATCGGGCAGCTAGTACCAGAGCCCGTGATTTCATGAGTTTGAATCATCCAGAGTTTTTCTGGTCAAAGCCGGATGATGACCCGCAAGGTTTTATTGATAAGATGCTGAGGACATTGAGGATTATTCATGCCTCCAAAACTGAATCTGTAGAGTTGGCATCTTATAGACTCCGAGATATGGCAGTATTGTGGTACAATAATTTGATAGCATCAGGAAAAGAAAATGTGCCTCCTCCCGTATGGCAAGAATTTGTAGATGCTTTCATCCCTCACTAGTTGCTACCCGAGGTCCGCTGAGCTAGAGCGGATAGGTTCTTAAATCTAAAGCAAGGAAATATGAGTGCCCGGGAATATAGCCTTCAATTTAATTCATTGGCTAGATATGCCCCGACTATGGTGGCCGATATGGGAGATAGAGTGCACAGGTTTGTGAGTGGCTTGGGGCCACATTTGTTTAAGGATTGTTTGACAGCTTCATTACAAGATGGGATGGATATTTTCCGAATACAAGCTCATGCCCAGAATTTAGAAGGACAACGACATCCGCAAAGGGGTGATCGTGACATTGATAGAAGGCAAAGTAAGAGGGCCAGAACTATGGGGGCAGGTAGCGATTATAGAGGGGGATCGAGGCAGACTTATTCCAGACATTCGGGCCAGTCGGTGACTAGTGCGCCTCCACGATTTGCAGATAGAAGATTTGATCGCTCCTTTCCTTCAGGACTGTCAGAGTTCGAGAGCTTTGGGTTCTCAGTTTGGGGGTGATTATAGTCAGAGGAGACCACCAGTTCCACGATGTAGCCAGTGCAGGAAATTACACTCGAGGCCATGTCGCCAAGGCACAGATGCTTGTTATTTTTATGGATAGACTGGGCACTTGATGCAAGATTGCCCATCGAGGTATGGCAGAGGTGGAGCTCAGCCCACAGGATCAGCAGCTAGTTCCTCTTCAGTACGCCCGGCATGACAGACTCCCTAGATTTCAGTTGGTCGAGGTAGAGGCAGAGGGGGAGTATCTACTTAAGGTGCCACTCAGCCCCGTGTGCATGCTTTAGCCGGACGACAGGATCTTGAGTCCTCCCCGGATGTGGTTACAGGTACATTATCCATATTTTCCCATGATGTATATGAATTGATACATCCCGGTTCTACTCTATCTTATATTACTCCGTATGTTGCTGGTCGTATTGGGGTGAAACCTGAGCCAATAAAGCCTTTTGAGGTATCTACTCCGGTTGATGATCCCGTGACAGCTAGACAAGTGTATAGGAATTGTGTAATTGTGATATGCGACCATCAGACTAACACTGATTTAATTGAGCTGGAAATGTTAGATTTTGATGTGATTATGGGTATGGATTGGTTGGCCTCTTGCTATACTAATGTTGATTGCCGAATGAAAACGGTTCGATTCCAATTTCCGGGAGAGCCCGTGCTTGAATTGAAGGGTAATACAGCATCTCCAAAAGGTAGGTTTATTTCCTACCTTAAGGCAAGCAAGATGATAGCTAAGGGTTATATTTATCACTTGGTCCGAGTACATGACACCAAAGCAAAGTCACCAACTTTTCAATCCGTTTCGGTAGTGAATGAATTTTCGGATGTATTCCCAGATAAACTTCCAGGCCTTCCTCCAGAAAGAGAGATTGATTTCGCCATTGATGTGTTGCCGGACACCAAGCCTATTTCTATTCCTCCTTATGGAATGGCTCCAGCAGAACTGAAAGAGCTAAAGGCACAGTTGAAAGATTTGCTTGAGAAGGGGTTTATCAGACCCAGTTCATCACTGTGGGGAACACCAGTCTTGTTCGTGAGAAAGAAAGATGGTTCCCTACGAATGTGCATCGATTATAGGTAGTTGAATAAGGTGACGATAAAAAACAAATATCCTCTCCCAAGGATTGATGATTTGTTTGATCAACTACAGAGGGCCAAGTGATTTTATAAAATAGACTTCAGTTCGGGTTATCATCAAGTGAGAGTTAGAGAAGAAGATATTCCCAAAACAACTTTCAAAACGAGATATGGCCATTATGAGTTCCGGGTGATGTCGTTTGGGTTGACTGATGCTCCAGCAGTGTTAATGAATTTGATGAATAACCTATTCAGGCCACTCTTGGACTTATTTGTGATAGTATTCATTGACGATATTCTGGTATACTCTCGCACAGAATCAGAACATGCAGATCATTTATGTATTATTCTTGGAATTCTTCGAACACGAGAATTATATGCCAAATTTTCAAAGTGCGAGTTTTGGTTGAATTTCATGACATTTCTAGGCCATGTTATTTCAGATGATGGTATTCGAGTCGACACTCAGAAAATCGAAGCTGTGAAGACTTGGCCAAGGCCTACTATGCCTACAGAAATTCGTAGTTTTCTGGGATTGGCAGGGTACTATAGAAGGTTCGTAGAGGGATTTTCCTCTATTTTAGCCCCATTGACGAAGCTAACCCATAAGTCAGTCAAATTTCAGTGGAATGATGCTTGTGAATACAGCTTCCAAGAGTTGAAGGACAGACTTGTTATATCCCGTAATTTCGCACATTTGGATAAATCGAATTAATTGTGACTAATAAGAGATAAGGCAATGTTTTGATATTATTTAATATATGTTGTTCGTGAAAAATATTGATGCGGAAATATTGAGGAAGGTTAAGGGCAAAAGTGGAATTTTGGAAATTAGTTTCATGAATTACAAAATGTTAACCAAAGTAAGTGGGCTAGCAAATAATCAAAAAAAAAAAAAAAAAAGAGGCCCAATGTGTGTGTGGCCGGCCATAGAGAAAATGGCCCAAGCCCATGTGATAATTTAATCCAAGCCAAATAAATAGAGAGGGCCACTACTTATTCTTCCATTTCAATAACTTTCAAGAAAAAACAATTGAGAACAAAGCACAAGAGGGGTTTCGGCCAACAAGAAAAGAAGAGAAAAAAAAATTGAAGCCTTCCATCCTTGGTCCAAAAAATCCTTTCTTCTTAAATTCTTACTAATTTCAAGACCCTCTTCAACATGGTATAATTATTAAAGCAGGAAAATTTCTTTGGTGACAAGTGGAAAAATTGAAGAAAAGGTAAGAATTTCTATTCTTTTACATGTTATGGAAGATTTATATGTGTTGTAGTGAGTAGAATTTAATGAAAATCATGGAAATGTTACGTGTTGTGTGTGGGCCGTGTGGGTGTGTTGTGTGTGTGTGGCCGTGTGGTGCTAATTGGGTGGAGGAAGATGAATTAATTTTATTTAGCATGTTAGTTGTGTTGTTGTGGCCTTTATGATGTAAATGAAAGACTAATGGTTCAAGTTGGCATGGAAATTGGTTGTAGGTTGTTGTAGGAAATTATGTGATTTTAATATGGTTTTTATGTAATTATGGAAGTGGAGTTGCTAAAGTGTGAATTATTGTTGTTGTTGTTGATGAATTTGGAAGAAGATAATGCGATGTTGTAGTCTTGTTGCATTTGTGGAGATTTCGGGTGGAATATGGTGTTGGTGGGATTGTTTGAATATTGTATAGATTGTTTGAAATGTTCTTGAACTGTGTTTGAATGACCTTGGATTAGTAATGAATATGTGAGCGTTGATATTGGCTTGAATGTACGTAGTTGAATTGAATATGATACGCTACGTAGAGAAGAAAGTTACTAATGTTAGAATGCGTTTAAATTGATTCTTGATGATTATTAGTATGGTTGTTGGTATTGTTGGTATGGTTGTTGATAAATTTGGCCGAGTGAAATTCTCGGGGATGTTGAATTTAGAGGGGAGATGCTGTCGAAATTTCTGTAGACAAGTACTAGTTAGAATTGAATTTCTAAGTACTGATGGCTAATGTTTGGTAATTGATAACGTTATTGTAGATATTGGAGAGCCCGAGACTTGAGTCGGGATTTGTTTAGCGAGCGATCGAGGTATGTAAAGCCTACCTTTCCTTCTTTTGGCATGACCTTTAAGAAATGACCCAATAACGCATATGTATGCTTCTAAAGAAAATCCTATTCTTAGAGCCACTAGGAGGGCTAACATCTTTGACTTCCATAAGCTATTCCATATGGCTTGATACATAGTTTATGATGTTCGAAGATTCTAGTGGTTATGTTTTCGAATGTTGTTCGAAAGAAAATCGAGATGACTAAAGTCTTTGATGAATACTTTGATACGTAAATATGGTCTTAAATCCTCCATTTGATTTGATCCATAATGTTATTCGAAAGTTTCTTAATCTAAATGATACTTGAGTTTCCAAATAGGGCTTATGAAATGTTTTTAGAAGGTTCTGTACTTCAAAAGCTCGCAACCTTTTTATACTAATTCCGATAGACCCGAAACTTGTTTCTGAGCCTTCAGATGTCGGTAAATATATTTGTCCACCGTGTTTTGAAATTTATTTATTTGTATGCATATGGTTTCCTCACTACTCCGCTCGTGCATACTACTATTACATCATTCGCCGGATCCTGGGCCGGTTTTGTGATCGTGTGCACTATGTTATATTCGGCAGTATGATGTGTTACGGTTCCCGAGTTCCTCGCCATAGGGCCGTGTACCGCTTATATACGGCGTGATGATGTGATATGGCATATGATGTGTTTTGATGTTGTGATATGTTATGATGATACGATATGTTCGGGGATTGTACGGAGATTTGAAACCTTCTGGAGTATGATGTGTTGTGGCGCCAGCGTCGGAGTGGCGACCACGTTCCTGAGCCCTATGCATGATTTTTATTTGCATTATTTATGTTTTCAGCACAGGTTTTGATATACTAATTCTGTATCCATTTCCCGTACTTCTCACTTCAGTTATGATTCAGATTATTGTATTTCATGCTTTACATACTCAGTACATATTTCGTACTAACCCCCTTTCATCGGGGGCTGCGTTTCATGCCCGCAGGTACAGACGTTCGTTCTGGTGACCCGCTAGTGTAGGATCCTTATTCTGCTATTTGGAGTACTCCTTTGATCCGGAGCTCATATTTTTGGTACATATCTTTTGTTATACATGTTTCTGTATATATGACTATTTGGGGTACGACGGAGCCCTGTCCCGTCATATGTTTCTGTTATGGTTTGTAGAGGCTTGTAGACATATATGTGGGTCATGGGTCGTGTTTGTTCGATTATGTCTGTGACTTGTGCCTTAAGCGGTCCCGTTTGCTATTATGGCCAAAACGGCCCATATGTTTGTATATGTGTGTGTATTTGGACGATGTGTATTCCGCCAGCCTGCCGACTTTTGTATGATATTCCTGCTATAGGTGACCGCTTAAGATGACGTATGTTCTCAGTATCTGAGCAAATTAACGTATGCTAAATTTGAATAAGTCTTTGATATGTCGATTTGGTAAGCGAATGGGTTTGGGTGTCCAATTAGGACACTAGTCATGGCCCACGGGGCTGCGTCATGACAAGATTAACCTCAGCTCCAGCCTTAACACTTCCAGAAGGGCCAGATGGTTATGTTGTGTATTGTGATCCTTCCGGTGTTAGACTAGGATGTCTGTTAATGTAGCACGGTAGAGTCATTACTTATGCTTCGAGACAGCTGCGGAAACATGAAAAGAACTATCCAACTCATGATCTCGAATTGGTTGCAGTCATTCATGCATTAAAAATATGGAGACATTACTTGTATGGTGTGCATGTTGATATCTACACAGATCACAAGAGTCTTCAGTACATTTTCAAACAAAAGGAGTTAAATCTGCGGCAAAGGCGGTGGTTAGAGTTATTGAAAGATTATGATGTGAGCATTTTATACCACCCCGGAAAAGCAAATGTAGAAGCAGATGCCCTTAGCCGCCGATCAATGGGCAGCCTATGTGAAGTTCCTCCGGGAAAGAAAGAGATGGTTCATGAGCTCCACCAACTACCTAATCTTGGAGTATGTTTAATTGATTCAGGTGGTGGAGGAATCGACATTAATGATCCTACAGTTTCATCTCTGAACATGGAAGTGAAAGAGCGTCAGTATGAAGATCCTCATTTGTGCTATTACAAAGACACATCTCATGAAAAAGAGAAGTCCCCATTTGAAATTCCTATGGATGGAATTCTTAGATACCGAGGCAGGCTATGTGTGCCGAATGTCGCAGAATTGCGCCGACGAATTTTAGAAGAAGCCCATTATTCTCGGTATTCTATTCACGCAGGTGCAACAAAGATGTATCACGATCTCAAATTGATATATTGGTGGGATGGCATGAAGAGAGACATAGTAGAATTTGTAGCCCAATGTCCAAATTACCAACAAGTGAAAATCGAACATCAAAAGCCATGAGGATTATTGCAAGCAATGGAAATCCCTACTTGGAAATGGGAAGTGATCAACATGGATTTTATTGTGGGATTACCCCGTTCCCGAGAGTATGATTCCATATGGGTGATCGTGGACAGACGCACGAAAGCAGCTCATTTTCTTCCAGTCAGATCCACATACTCAGCAGAAGATTATGCAAGGTTGTATCTCAAAGAAATTGTGCGACTCCATGGCATTCCAATATCCATTATCACAAATAGAGTAGCGTAATTTACAGCCAAGTTCTGGAAATCCTTCCAAGAAGGTCTAGGTAACCAAGTAAATCTTAGCACGGCATTTCATCCGCAGACTGATGGGCAAACCGAACGTACTATTCAGACTTTGGAAGATATGCTACGGGCATATGTGCTAGATTTTGGTGGTAGTTGGGATGATCACTTACCTCTGATTGAGTTCGCATATAACAATAGCTATCATTCGAGTATCCAAATGGCTCCGTATGAAGCATTATATGGAAGGAAGTGTAGGTCCCCAATTGGATGGTTTGTGTCACGACCCGAATAGGGGCTGTGACGCTAACCACCGAGCACCACTCATTTCCATACTCGTCATAGTCGTTACACACTTCTTTACCATTCATATACTCATATTCATAAGACAACTATTTTCATTTGAAAACATAATTAATTTTATATACATAAGCCCTTCGTCTATAAAAATAATAATATATACACCATAGTAGCATCGTGAGACCCTATTACCCACACATGCATATCTACGAGCCTCTACTAGAGTACTAGACATATAGACGGGTACAAGACTCCGTCGTGCCCAAAATATACATATACATACATATATATATATATATATATATACACACAAAAGGATAAACCCAATTAGCACCTCCGGAATAATGGAGTGCTCCTGTAAATCTGCCGGTATAGGTCTGCACCGTCTTCCTGTCTACCTGTAGGCATGAACACAACTTCCAAAGAAAACGGACGTCAGTACCAATATTGTACTGAGTATGTAAGGCATGAATGAAATAAACATGATAGAGAAATCATAAGTCATAAGGTGGAAGCAAAACCTACGCAACCGTTAAGGTTGAATACATTTCATACATATATCATATATCATATATATACATAATCGTCGTACATGAATCATCATAGTGTATACATCATTATGTCATATAATTCATAATCGTAGTACCGTATCTGCTCATACACATAAAACATTATCCGTATTCGGCCACGTAGTGGCTCGACATCATCCATATTCGGCCACGTAGTGGCTCGACAATATCCATATTCGGCCACGTAGTGGCTCGACAATATCACATATATGTCTTCCGTATTGGGCCACGTAGTGGCTCGACAATGTCACATACCTCATAACAAGGCTCGGCATAGCTCATCATCATCATTTCCATCACTTACATCTCTTAAGCTTATCGTAATCTTTCATTAAAGCATACATTTGAATTTAACAAACAATCTATGAAAATCATATCATATTCGTAACATGAACTTCGTATAAATATCGTATAATAGACTTTATAATTTCTAGACTTAGGCTCATAATTACTATCCTCGCATCTATGGAATATCTCTTACCTTTATCTCATGTGAAATCCTCTATAAACATAGACTCGTGACTATTCGGGACATTGATCGTAGGACGTGCATTAGAGCTTATAGACAATCTTTAACAATATCGGGGTGACATACGGTCGAGAACCCCCCGATTACATTATGGAGCATTCATAGGTGTTTTGCCTCACCTTGAAGGAATTAGTATATAAGGTGAGTGTATACGACAAGCAACACCAATAGGTCATAGTTAATGTCGTTAGCTTTGTAGAAACATTATACCAGGAGCTCTAGAACCTTTGGACTTAAGCTTATCATCTTCATTATCGTGATCATAACATGTCTCTTATCTTTATCTCACGTGGCTATTTATGAACGTAGGTTCTTTGTTCCGGAATATAAGGAAGCCATGGAAATGTAAGGAACATAATATCCGAGAAATTACGTAAGGATCATTAGCTTTATAGACATCGTTCCTTGCTTAGAATCTCTAGGCTTCAGCTTATCATCATTATTATCACACTCATGACATATTCCTAATCTTTATCTTATAAGAAGATCTCTATCAATGTTGACTCATAGTTCCCGGAATGTAAGAAAGTCATGGAGAGGTAGGGGAAATAACATCATAGGAATCGTATAAGGATCACTATCTTCATAGGAGTGCCATTCATGATCTTAGGTACTCCTAGAATTAGATTCATCACCAATATCGTCATGCTCGTAACGTATCTCTTTTCTTTATCTTGTATGAAGTTCTTTATGATCGTAGACTCATAGTTTTCGATACATAGGAAAAATCATGAAGAAAGAGGGAATATCATATCATAGGATTCATGCCTTAGAAAGAAGGGACTAGCCATACATACCTTTTCCTTTAGCTATTTTACCGCTTAATCGTTCTCCTTCAATGCTCGCGTCCTTACCTTCAAGGGAGGTCGCATTAACATTAGTTAAACGATTATAAGAACGTGTTACCATTTCTAGGGAAAATTGGGCAGCACTTCAATTGTTTATAAAACTTTCCTCATTTTACATATCAACTCCCAACATCCATCACAACATTCACAAAATCACAAGCAACAATCATCATTCACCCACATTATTCGCATTTCACAATTTCACTCCAATTTCTCCATAATCATGGTCATAGTTCATTATTGCATTTTCTCGCACTCCATGTTATAAACATCATATTTAGTGGACTTATAATCACAACATACTAATATTCATAATTCACCTCAAACTACTACTCATCAATGACACTATTCACACATTCATGACCCATTTTCTGTATCTTTCTACAATCCTAGTGTTTTTAACTTTCAACACCTTAAACAATCAAGAATGATCATAAAACTCACCTTTGAGGATGGATGAGCAACACTTGAGTGGAACTTCTCTTCTTGCACCAAAACCCTAACTCACTTCCCATGAGTTTTCTTGGTGTAGATGAACTTTATTAGGTTTCATACACTTGATTTTGTGGGTTTGATGTAGTTGAGCATAGATTTCTCTTGGTTTCTTGTGGGTGGAATATTCTAGAGAGTTCTAGAGAGAAGAGGAGTGAAATGGGAATGAAATAAAATAAACTTGGGTCCCCTATATAAATTATGAAATCTGTCCCGACCAAGATATACGGACCAACATACGGTTCGTACATTTTATACTGGCCGTATGTTTGGTCCATTGGATGTTTCTTCTCTTGGATAAATATACGGCCTAACATACGGCTAGTATGTTGGGCCGTATAATGCCAGCTGTTGCGATTTCATTCTCGTCGACTCGTTTGATCTCCAATCCTTATGGAACCTTCTTGACATTTGTTTAACACCTCAATACCAATATAAGGGACGTCGTCACTCTTCTCTAAGACATCATTTACACCATCATTAACTCTTCACCCATAATTCTTACCCGACACATAACAAATCCTTTGCTCCTTTTGACAACCTTATTCCATTTCGTCAAATGTCTTTGAATCTCGATTAGGATCATCGAATACTATTTCTTACTTATCAAATCATCGCATACATCGTGCTCTTCTCTAACCTATTCACTGTACATTGACGGGAAATTTTCCAAGGTGTAACATTCTTCCCCCCTTTTGGAACATTCGTCCTCGATTGTTAAACACTCGGGAATTCCACAAAAATTTCGCCAGAGTTTCCCCTGCAATATGGCACTACCATCCCGTCACAACAACCCATAATACCATTGCCTCACAGGGCCACAACATATTAGCAATAGAGTTTGGCCCCACACGACCCAAAAGCATAAAAAGAAATCGTACATACCTTTTTCAAGCTTGCATTTTTAGTTCTTAGCTTACATCCTGGGGCTATTGGGGGGGCATTTTCATATCTGCCTACACCTCTCCCATTCCCTTTCTATCATGTCCTTCATTGATTATGCAGCCCCGTACTACTAACTCAATAATCCTGTAATGATAAACTTCTAAGGGGGCTATAACTCATGTCTTGGATATCTTTTTTACACTCACATCTTCATAAAACATATTGACGATATAGTGTGCACGATAAGGAAGCTTTCATTAATAACTAACTTACTCGGTAGTGTACGTCACTCTCTTACTTTTTCTAACTGACCCTATCTTTTCTCTATTATTTAGCAACTACTATCTTGGAAGTTCTACTCTTCATATCTTACTTCCTTAAACCTTGAGTACCATCGTCCTTACAATCCCCCCCCCCCCTCCCCCCCTTTAAGTCTCACCGGTAGTACCTTTAAAAAGGTATTTCATGAAGCTTACAGGTGATGGATCAATACTGTCCTCAAGGATATATATAACCATTGTTAATACCACGTATCATACTTTACTGATTTCCGTCGCTACATAGCAGAAAACCTCTCAATTTATACTTGCTTAATATTACAAATATTTATTTGTCCTTTAACACATTATTAAAGGTGTAGATATACCTGTGACGGTATCGGGGAATGACTCTGGATCCTATCGCTCAGCTAAAGCATATATACGGGGCTGAGTAGCACCTGAAGTAGATGTTCCACCTCTGCCTCTACCTCGACCTGCTGGAACCGGGGGAGTCTACCCTCCCGGGCGCACCGAAGAAGAACCAGCTGCTGATCCTGCGGGCTGAACCGCACGCCTAACCCCTCTAAATGGGCACTCTCTCATAATATGGCTTGACTAGCTGCAAACATAACAAACATCTGAACCCAATCGGCACGGTCCCCAATGTAGCTTACCGCACTAGGTACATTATGGTATAGATGATCTCCTCTGGCCTGAATCACTCCTATACCGAGAGCCCGACTCTATGAAACTCTGATCCGGTCCAGGATGACTAGAAAAGTCGGACCCTTGGCCTGCAACTCGTGGAGGTACACTAGTCACCGATTTTCCTGAGTGTCTATAATATGTCTGCCTCGATCCCCTTCTATAGTCGCTATCAACACCTATGGATCTGGCCCTCTTACTTTGCCTCTGATCCATATCACGCTCGCCCTTTTGCGGACGTCGTTGCTCTTCTAGATTTTGAGCATGGGCTTGAATGCGGGAAATATCCATCCCGTCCTGCAATGAAGCCGTTAAGTAATCTTTGAACAAATGTGGCCCTAGGCCACTCACAAACCTGTGTACTCTATCTCCCATATCGGCCACCATAGTCGAGGCATATCTAGCCAATCAATTGAATAGAAGGCTATACTCCCGGGCACTCATATTTCCTTGATTCAAATTTAAGAACTTATCCGCTTTAGCTCGGCGGACCTCGGGTGGCAAGTAGTGGCAGATAAAGGCAT
Source organism: Lycium barbarum (assembly GCF_019175385.1). Lineage (NCBI taxonomy): Eukaryota > Viridiplantae > Streptophyta > Magnoliopsida > Solanales > Solanaceae > Lycium > Lycium barbarum. Next base: position 79,730,365 of record NC_083342.1, on the reverse strand, counting down.
CTACAAATTCTTGCCAAACCGGGGGAGGCGCATTCTCTTTTCTTGATGATATCCAATTATTATACCATAAAACTACCACATCCCGGAGTCTATAAGATGCCAACTCCACAGAATCGGTTTCGAAGGCATGAATAATCTTTAATGTTCTCAACATTTCATCAATAAAACCTTAAGGGTATTCATCCGGCTTTGACCCGAAAAAATTCGGAGGGTTCAAACTCATGAAATCACGGGCTCTAGTACTAACGACCCTGTCACTTGAACCCGAACCCTGCCGCTGTGCCTGAGCGGCAACTAGCTGTGTTAATAAGTGGAGAGCCTCGATCACTTATTAACCCGAAGCAACTGGTTGAGGAATTTGAGCTGAAGCTCCTCCTTGTTCTTCGACATTGGGCAGGGTAGAGGAAGTATTAGATAGAGCCTCATTATGTGACTCGCCTTATTCTACATTCATTAGAGGCTCTCTTTCTTCCCGCCTTTGTGTCGTAGTCTTGCCCTTCTGGGCGGCTGTAGCTTTTCCCTTTGGCGGCATTTCTGAAATCATAACACACTATTAAGAGGGAAAATCTTATAACACAGCTCTATCACACGATCTCTTAAGAAGAAAGTTGGTCATTTTTCCTAAATGCCCTGTAGCCTCATGTTTATTAGCGTGGCGCGCAACACACCATAAACAAGACTCTACTAGACACGGCTTGTAGACACTTCCTAGGACTGAACTGCTCTGATATCACTTTTGTCACGACCCGACTAGGGGCCGTGACGGGTACCCGGGGCTAACCACCGAGCACCACTCATTTCCTTACTCGTCATAGTCATTATACACTTCTTTACCATTCATATACTCATAATCATAAGACGACTATTTTCATTTGAAAACATAATTAATTTTATATACATAAGTCCTTCGGCTATCAAAATAATAATATATACACCATAGTAGCATCGTGAGACCATACTACCCACACATGCGTATCTACGAGCCTCTACTAGGGTACTAGACATATAGACGGGTACAAGACCCCGTCGTGCCAAAAATATACATATACATATATATATATATATATATATATATATATATATATATATATATATATATATATATATATATATATATATATATATATATATATATATATATATATATATATATATATATACATAAAAGGATAAACCCAATTAGCACCTCCGGAATAATGGAGTGCTCCTGTAAATCTGCTTGTAACTCCTATAGGTCTGCGCCGTCTTCCTGTCTACCTGCGGGCATGAACCCAGGGTCACAAGAAAACGGACGTCAGTACGAATATTTTACTGAGTATGTAAGGCATGAATTAAATAAACATGATAGAGAAATCATAAGTCATAAGATGGAAGCAAAACCTGCGCGCGTTAAAGTTGAATACATTTCATACATATATCATACATATACATAATCGTCGTACATGAATCATCATAGCGTATACATCATTATGTCATATATTTCATCATCGTAGTACTGTATCTGCTCATACACATAAAACATTATCCATATTCAGCCACGTAGTGGCTCGACATCATCCATATTCGGCCACGTAGTGGCTCGACATCATCCATATTCGGCCACGTAGTGGCTCGACAATATCCATATTCGGCCACGTAGTGGCTCGACAATATCACATATATGTCTTCCGTATTAGGCCACGTAGCGGCTCGACAATGTCACATACCTCACAACAAGGCTCGACATATCTCATCATCATCATTGCCATCACATACATCTCTTAAGCTTATCGTAATCTTTCATTAAAGCATACATTTGAATTTAACAAACAATCTATGAAAATCATATCATATTCGTAACATGAACTTCGTATAAATATCGTATAATAGACTTTATAATTTCTAGACTTAGGCTAATCATTACCATCCTCGCATCTATGGCATATCTCTTACCTTTATCTCATGTGAAATCCTCTATAAACATAGACTCGTGACTATTCGGGACATTGATTGTAGGACGTGCATTAGAGCTTATAGATGATCTTTAACAATATCGGGGTGACATACGGTCGAGAACCCCCCCTATTACATTATGGAGCATTCATAGGTGTTCTACCTCACCTTGAAGGAATTAGTATATAAGGTGAGTGTATACGACAAGCAACACCAATAGGTCATAGTTAATGTCGCTAGCTTTGTAGAAACATTATACCAGGAGCTCTAGAAACTTTGGACTTAAGCTTATAATCTTCATTATCATGCTCATAACATGTCTCTTATCTTTATCTCACGTGGCTATTTATGAACGTAGGCTCTTTGTTCCGGAATATAAGGAAGCCATGGAAATGTAAGGAACATAATATCCGAGAAATTACGTAAGGATCATTAGCTTTATAGACATCGTTCCTTGCTTAGAATCTCTAGGCTTCAGCTTATCATCATTATTATCACACTCATGACATATTCCTTATCTTTATCTTATAAGAAGATCTCTATCAATGTTGACTCATAGTTCCTGGAATGTAAGAAAGTCATGGAGAGGTAGGGGAAATAACATCATAGGAATCGTATAAGGATCACACACTTCGTAGGAGTGTCATTCATGAGCTTAGGGACTTCTAGAATTAGATTCATCACCAATATCGTCATGCTCGTAACGTGTCTCTTTTCTTTATCTGGTATGAAGTTCTTTATGATCGTAGACTCATAGTTTTCGATACATAGGAAAAATCATGAAGAAAGAGGGAATATCATATCATAGGATTCATGCCTTAGAAAGGAGGGACTAGCCTTACATACCTTTTCCTTTAGCCATTGTACCGCTTGATCGTTCTCTTTCAATGCTCGCGTCCTTACCTTCAAGGGTGTTCGTATTAACATTAGTTAAACGATTATAAGAACGTGTTACCATTTCTAGGGAAAATTGGGCAGCACTTCCATTGTTTATACAACTTTCCTCATTTTACATATCAACTCCCAACATCCATCACAACATTCACAATATCACAAGCAACAATCATCATTTACCCACATTATTCGCATTTCACAATTTCACTCCAATTTCTCCATAATCATGGTCATATTCATTATTGCATTTTCTTGCACTCCTTGTTCTAAACATCATTTTTAGCGGACTTATAATCACAACATACTAATATTCATAATTCACCTCAAACTACTACTCATCAATGACACTATTCACACATTCATGACCCATTTTCTATATCTTTCTACAATCCCAGTGTTTTTAAATTTCAACACCTTAAACAATCAAGAATGATCATAAAACTCACCTTTGATAATGGATGAGCAACACTTGACTGGAACTTCTCTTCTTGCACCAAAACCCTAACTCACCTCCCTTGAGTTTTCTTGGTGTAGATGAACTTTATTAGGTTTCATACACTTGATTTTGTGGTTTTGATATAGTTAAGCATAGATTTCTCTTGGTTTCTTGTGGGTGGAATGTTCTAGAGAGTTCTAGAGAGAAGAGGAGTGAAGTGGCAATGAAATAAAATGAACTTGGGTCCTCTATATAAATCATGAAATCTGTCCCGACCAAGATATACGGACCAACATACGGTCCGCACATTTTATACGGGTCGTATGTGTGGCCGTATGTTTGGTCCAGTGGATGTTTCTCCTCTTTGATAAATATACGGCCTAACATACGGCCAGTATAATTTATACGGCCAGTATGTTGGGCTGTATAATGCCCAGCTGTTCCAATTTCGTTCTCGTCGACTCATTTGATCTCCAATCCTTATGGAACCTTCTTGACACATGTTTAACACCTCAATACCAATCTAAGGGACGTCATCACTCTTCTCAAAGACATCATTTACACCATCATTAACTTGTCTCCCATAATTCTTACCCGACACGTAACATATCCTTTGCTCCCTTGGACAACCTTCTTCCATTTCATCAAATGTCTTTGAATCTCGATTAGGATCATCGAATACTATTTCTTACTTATCAAATCATCGCATACGTCGTGATCTTCGCTAACCTATTCACTGTACATTAACGGGAAATTTTTCAAGGTGTAAAAGTTTGAAATAGGAGAAATATAGCTAATAGGCCCTAAATTGATTCAGCAAGCGGTAGAAAAAGTCAAGATGATCCGAGATCGATTGTTGACACCCCAAAGTCACCAAAAATCTTACGCGGACAACCGCTGGCGAGACTTGGAATTTCAGGTTGATGATTGGGTATTTTTAAAGGTGTCGTCGATGAAAGGGGTGATGAGGTTTTGCAAGAAAGGGAAATTAAGTCCTCGATACATTGGACCTTGTAAAATTATCCGCAAAGTGGGTCATGTAGCCTGTGAATTGGACTTACCTTCAGAGCTTGAATCAGTCCATCCAGTTTTTCATGTCTCGATGCTCCGCAAGTGTGTTGGAGATCCTACGAGGATTGTTTCAATAGATGATGTTCAAGTGACAGAAAAGCTAGCATATGAAGAGGTGCCCAGTGCCATATTAGACAGGCAAGTACGAAGGCTTCGAAATAAGGAAGTAGCTTCAGTCAAAGTTTTGTGGCGAAACAACAACCGAAAATAAATGACTTGGGAAGTAGAAGAGAGTATGAAGTCTAGGTACCCACACTTATTCCAAACCCCGGGAGAGATTCAAGATGAAGCACTAACATTATGAGGTATGTATGCTTTCTTTTTATGCTTTGGGTCGTGTGTGGCCAATTTATAGTGCTATTGTGTTGTGGCCCTGTGAGACAATATTATTATGGACTGTTGTGACAGGATGGTAGTGCCATATTAAAGGGGAAACACTGGCAAAATTTTTGCAGCATTCCCGAGTGTTTAACATTCGAGGACGAATGTTCCAAAAGGGGGGAAGAATGTTACTCCTTGGAAAATTCCCCATTAACGTATAGTGATTAGGTTAGCGAAGGGCATGGCGTATACGATGTCGTGATAAGAAATAAATAGCATTTGATGATCCTAATCGAGATTCGAAGACATTTGACGCAAGAGAAGAAGGTTGTCAAAGGAAGCAAAGGATATGTTGCGTGTTGGGTAAGAATAATGAGCGACGAGTTAATGATGGCGTAATGATGTCCTGGAGAAGAGTGATAATTTCCCTTAGATTGTTATTGAGGTGTTAATCAAGTGTCAAGAAGGTTCCATAAGGATTGAAGATCATACGAGTCGACGAGGACGGGTTTCGGACAACTGGGCCTTATACGGCCAAACATACTGGCCGTATAAAACATACGAACCGTATGTCCAGCCGTATGTCTTGGCCAGAATAAGGGTCCTCACTGGACCAAACATACAGCCAGACATACGGCCCGTATAAAATGTACGGACCGTATGTTGGTCCGTATGCTCCGGTCGGGACAAATTTTAAGTGTTAATATAAGGAACCTCTCTCATTAATTCATTTTCATTTCCACTCTCCACACTTCAAGAATTCTCTAGAATTATCTCCACTCTTCAACTACAAGAAACCAAGATAAATCTATGATCAACTACATTAAACCCACAAAATCAAGTGTAGAAAACATATCAAAGTTCATCTAAGCCAAGAAATCTCAAGGGAAGTGAGTTAGGGTTTTGGTGCAAGAAGAGGAGTTCCACTCAAGGCTTATTCTTCCATTATCTAAGGTAAGTTTTATGATCACTCCTTGTTTTTTAAGGTGTTGGAAGTTAAAAACACATGGATTGTAGAAAGATATAGGAAATGGGTCATGAATGTGGAAATAGTGTCACTTTTGAGTAGTAGTTTGGGGTGAATGATGAATATTGGTATGTTGTGAGTGTAAATATGTTGTGAACGACATTTAGAACATGGAATAAGTATTATATGTGAGAAAATTCAATAATGAACTATAACCATGATTATGGTGAAATGTGGGTAATGTTGACGAATGATGATTGTTGTTTGCGATATTGTGAATGTTGTTATGAACGTGTGGGAGTTGATATAGAATATGGGGAAAGTAGTATAAACAAAGGAAATTCTGCCCAATTTTCTTTAGCCTTATTAAGCACGTTCTAGTAATCGATTAGCTAACGTTAATGCGGATTCTCTTGAACGTAAGAATGTGGGCATTGAAGGAGAACAAACAAGCGATAGATTAGTTAAACGGAAAAGGTATGTGAGGATAGTCCTTTCTTTTTATGGCATGATTTTTCCTTCTTCTCCATGAATCCTCTATATCCCGGAAAGCTACGAGTCTATGTTCATGAATAGCTACGTGAGATAAGAGATACATTGCGAGCCCAATAATAATGATGATGAGCTTAAGTTTAGAGATTTTAGAGTTCATGATATGATGTCCTTATATAGTTAATGATGTCAGTTATTGTATATACTCACCCTATATACTATGTCCTTCAAGGTGAGGCAGAATACTTATAAATGCTCCATAATGGAATCGGGGGTTCACGACCTTATGTCACCCCGACATAGCCATGGTTGCCTTCAAGTTCTAATATATGTTTTTAATGATAAATGTATAATGATGCTAAGTTATGATATGTCTATGAGATGATCCATAATGTAAGTTTACAATATGCCTATGCCATGTATGAAAATATTGAGTTACGATGGGTATATGACGATACGATTCCACTGGGCCTAAATGGCCGAGCATGTCACCGCTAAGGCGAGCTGCTTATGATTCCACCGTGCCTAGAAGGCCGAACATAATCACCACTTGTGGGAAGCATGTGATGGTTACCCGGACGCGGGTTAACGATGATGATGATGATGTGATGACATATGCGCTATGATGATACCTGTACTATGATTATATAAGTATACGATCTAAGTATGAAATGTATTCACCTATAAAACTCATGCAGGTTATATCTTCCTCCTATGGCTTATGATTCTTCTATTATGCTCATTTCATTCATGTCTTACATACTCAGTACAATGTTCGTACTGACGTCCGTTTTCTTTGGACGCTGTGTTCATGCCCACAGGTAGACAGAGAGGTAAGCTTGATCCAGATTCGTAGCAGATGTTAGTTAACTTGAGAGCACTCCATTGTTCCGGAGGTGCCTTTGATTATGCTTTTGTGTACATATGTATATTTTGGGCACGACGGGGTCCTGTCCCGTCCCTATGTCTAACACTCTAGTAGAGGCTCGTAAACACACAGGTGTGGGTTATATAGTCTCACGATGTTGCTATTGTATATGTATATACATACATATATATATATATATATATATATATATATATATATATATATATATATATATATATATATATATATATTATTTTGATAGTCGAAGGTCTTATGTATATCAAAATGGTTATATTTCCAAATGAAAAATGATTCTCTCATGATTTGAGTATGAATTTGATAAAAGAACGCTTAATAAGTATGATGAGTAATAGAATTAGTGGTGCTCGGTGGTTAGCCCCGGGTACCCGTCACGGCCCCTAGTCTGGTCGTGACAGTACCAGCAGATATTCCTGGAATTTATAGAGTCAGAAGTTGAACAAAACGAATCGACGCGATCTGAACTCAATCAGAAAAATCTGCAGGACACCAGTCATCGTCAATGGGTCATCAACATGTTCAACGGACTGTCGACGTACGGCATCGACAGGGTCCTGCAGCCTTGCATGTGCAGGTGCAAGTTGACGGTGCAAGTCGACGGACCGTCGACACGTCGACGAGACGTCGACCCGCTCGTCGAACCGGACCGCTGTAGCCTATTTGGCTTCCAATTATAAATAGGTGGTTCACGATCTTATTTCATATTTTCCTCCTTTCCTAATAAGAAAAACCCTAAGATATTATCTCCCAATATTTTCCGTCATATTAGTGAAGATTTGACACGAGCCGAACCCTATAAACCCGAGATGGTGAAGAAGAAGGTTGCTTTTAGGGTTTCTTCAAGTTCTGAATTTTAGGGAGTTGAAGTTGAAGTGATTCTTGGGATTTTTGACCCCTCAAGGTATGTAAATGATTTCTACCCTTATATTTAAGTTGAGTATCAAGAGTTTTAGTGATTCTAAGCAAAGAGGGGATAGTTGGGGAAGATGTAAGTAGATGAAAGACAAGATAATGACTTAGGGTTATTTTAAGAGATGATTGGAAATGGGTTTACATATATTTTGATATATATATGTGTGTGTGTGTGTGTGTGTGCGCGCGCGCGCGCGTTGTCAGTGTTGATCTGAGTATTGTAGTTGATGTGGGATCGAATGAGAAGTTGGAAAGTTGTAAGCTTATAAAGGGAATTATTGTCTATAGTTCGTTGAGCTTTATACGTATTTGAGGATGGTTAGTAACCGAAGTAAATAGCCTAATTAAGCTCTATGTTATCTTAATTGTAGACATGCAAGTTCGAGAAGTAGAAGTTGGACGATTGAGTATACTTCCAGGTATGTTAAGGCATTCTTTTCTTCTTTTGGCATAATCCTATGATATGATCCAACAAGCGAGTAAGCGAGCTTCCATATTACTCTACTCTTAGAAGTATTAGAAGTACTTCAGTCTTCGATGTTCATGTACCCCATTTATGAGTAATCCTTCTATTCATGGGTCCAGTCTTATGTAGCTAGTTCTGTGCATACAGTTTAGTCATGCATTATATTCATTATATATATATTTAAGTAAATTAACCCATGACTAAAAGGCGTTATGTACGCGAATATTATATATATGTAAAGTATGGGGAGAGATATAGGTGTTATATACGCATTACTACTTCTATGATGATATTGATTATGGCCGCAAAGGAGCCAATATGATATGATGAGATGCCATAGAGGCTTACAGGCATTATATACGCACATACATCAGGCGTTATATACACACTCATATAGATGCACGACCATCATTGATAGGTATGAGCATGCATATTATGTGCCCGCCGAGGCATTGTCAGATGCGTAGATTTAGGCAGATACTAGTTCATACAAGTACATGCATTCAGTCATTTCAGTTTATGAGTTCAGATCTTATCCATGATTCTTATGTATATATGTTATTCTTATGCCTTACATACTCGGTACATTATCCGTACTGACTCCCCGTTGCTCTGGGGCTGCGTTCATGCCCGCAGGTACAGGGAGACAGACAGGTGGCCCAGCTCAGTAGGACCTCTAGATCTAGCAGTAGTTAGTACGCTCCATTTGATCCGGAGCTACAGTTAGTTTATGTATGCCCCTTTTTGGATGTGTATACATATGGGTATGATGGGGACCTGTCCCGTCTTTTCTATAACTTTTATTCCAGTAGAGGTCTGTAGACAGTTTTATGTAGCAGTCAGACGATGTAACCTTGTCGGCTTCCATTCTTTTGTGTATGGTATATGTAGCAGCTTAGCTGCCTTGCACTGTTCTTCTACATGTTGTGTATATATGCAGATTATATAGAGTTCCGATGTTTCTCTCTTATGAGATCGGTTTATGCCATTTATGGGATTTTGATGTTCAACATGTTTCAGATACATGTTTAGGGGTGTGTGGTCGCTAGAGGTCAGACTCCCGTCACGGCTCATTGGTTTGGGTTATGACAGAAGTGGTATCAGAGCAGTTTCGTCCTAGGGTTGTCTACAGGCTGTGTCTAGTAGAGTCTTGTTTATGGGCGTGTTGTGCATCACACTTATAAATAGGAGGCTACAGGACATTTAGGATGATGTCATTCTTTCTCTCTTAGATTGTGCGATAGAGCCCTGTGTTAAGCGTTCGCCTCTGATGAATTGTTCTTATTTCAGCGACGCCCCGCAAGAAAGCTACAGCTGCCCAGAAGGGTAAGAGAGCGACAGGTGAGGCCACTAGTCGTACTCGACAGGCCACGAAGGCTCAGGATAAGATTCAGAGTGAGAAGCCGTCTGAGACATCGCATACCCCATCTCCAGCACCAGCCCCAGTTCCTCAGCCGGATGCAGAGGGCCAGGATGTACGGGATGTGGTACAGTTGTTGGCCAAATTAGTAGCTGCCCAGGCTCAGCGGCAGGGAGTCGATGTTGATCAGGCAGACAGGGCCAGTAGTTCGAAGGTTAAGACCTTCCTTGGGCTAGGTCCTCTGAGTTTTTTGTGGTAAAGAAAAATATGGACCTCCAGGAATTCATTGATGGTATGCAGAGGACCTTGAGGGTTATGCACGCTGATGAGGTTGAGTCGGTGGAGTTGGCTTCATATAGACTCTGGGATATTTCGATACAGTTGTATCAGGCATGAGAGTTATCTAGAGAAGAGAATGCCCCTCCAACCGTGTGGCGAGAGTTCTCATATGCTTTTCTTCGCCATTATTTACCTCCAGAGGTCCGACGGGCCCGAGCAGATTGTAACACCTCGTAACTTTAACGTAAGCTTTAACCATGATCCTAGACTTGAAAAAGCAGATAAAGAATGTGCGAATTGGAATTTTCCTGTTCAGTTGTGAGATAGTGGTTTATGCCCATGAACAGTGGACGTATTTCAATTTACGGGCCGTAAACCAAGTCGTAAACTAGTACCAAGGATTTCTGAGCATTCTGGAATTTCGCATTTTGATGTCATATGGTTAAATACGGACTGTATTTCCGTTTACGGCCCGTATTCCACAACGTATTTGTAATTTAGGAAAACTTCCTTGATGTAAGTTGTAGAGCTTTGAAATATCTTTCCAACGGTATATTATGGGCGTCAAACGGACATCTGTGCAAAGAGTTATGACCATTTTACTGAAGAGACGCAGTGCAGTCCATATTGCAAAATACGGCCCGTATTTCAGTTTACGACCCATAAACTGAAAATAAGGCCAGCACTGTGCTGGACGTAAACTACACTTTCCCAGGACAGTATATATTCGTCCATACCAGTTAAAATCATTATTTTTCATTCCTTCAAGCCCTAGAACGACTTCCTACCCTCTCCCATCATCAAGAACACCAAGGTAAGCCTACTCTAATTATTCCAACTCAATTCTAACACCTATCCTTGTAATCTAAACAAGAAATTATCATTCTAAAACTAGGGTTTTCAAGAAAACCCATCTCAAGGTTCAAGATTTTGGAAATCTTCTTCAAAGCTCAAGTCTTTAATTCAAGTTTTAGAGCAATTAAGGTATGTAGAACTTCCATCCACATGTGGGAATCTCTACGTTCTTCCCCATGCTCCGTTTCTTGATATCCATGAAGGTCAAACCCTAGGGCATTAAACCCAACATATTGGTAGCCCGTATTTATGTATTTATGTACATGAATTTTGTATCTATATTCGTTATTGTATTTCTAATTTTCCATTACGGTTATTAGGAACCCTAGCTTAATCCATGAATCATGAATTCTTCCTCATGTGTTCTCATTATGTTTATATGAAACTTTATGATTTTATGTAGCATGTTTTCAAGTCAATTATATACATATAATTATGAACTATTGTTATTACTCATGAATCAAGAACATGTTTGCAAGACTATGACAAGTTATCTCATGAAACCATATTACAAGATATTTAATGAAACCATGTTTACAAGTTATTTCGTGAAATCATGATTACAAGTTATTTACAAGTTGTTTCACGAAAATCATGGGCTTCTTAGCCAACTATATTATGTTCATGTTTTGGGAATTGCTTAGTTAACCGAGAAGGCTCAGATAGCCTGAAACTACGTAGCCACCGTAGGATAAGGGTTGTCAGCAAGGAGGCAACACCTTCATTATGCAGTTTGGATCCTTACATGCTTATTATTACTTAAATCTTATATCCCTGGCAAGGTTGTGAGTGTTTTGCTGGTAGGATGCAAGTACCAGACCATGTTGTCGGTTATACTATAGCATTCCCCACGTTACAAGTAGTTTTACATACAAGTATTTCTATTGATTACTGTTTTAAGACTTCACTCACGTTTCATGTTCATGTTCAAGTTACATTCAGTTTCAGTTCGTATCATATATCTAGGTTGTGCTATGTTCTTCATTTCAGCAGGTTTTACATACTAGTACTATTCACCATGTACTAACGTCCCTTTTGCCCGAGGCCTGCACTTCACGGTGTAGATACCGGTTTTCAGGAGCATACATCTGCGCAGTAGGATTACTTCAGATATCAGCTTATTGGTGAGCCCTAGTTCTCTCGGGGTTCAACATGGAGTCTGCATTAGTATTCAGTTTATGGTAGTCCAGGGGCATGTCCTGGTAGTTAGTATTCAGACATGTTTTAGAGGTTTCATAGACATATGTTAGTTCACAGAGTCAGTTATGCTTTTATGTTTGCAAACTATTGTGTTTCCATGATATTTCATGCTATGAGATAAATTTCAAGACTTTATTCCGCAAATTACATTTTCATGATTTATTTAAATTGCATCATATAGATTATATTGTTTTGATGCCCATGTTGACAAGCAAGCCATGAAGTTCGCTCGGACACATGCAAGCAAGGCCCGAGTGCCGTGTTACGCCCAGGCCATGGTTCGGGGCGTGACAAAGCTTGGTATCAGAGCCTAGGTTCAAGTGTCTTTAGAGAGTCTATGAAACCGTGTCCAGTGGGGTCACTTTTATATGTGTGAGGGCCCCACACATATAAACAGTTGACCACCAAGACATTCAGGATTGTCTCAGTTCTTTCATATTCTAGATCGTGCAGTTAGAGCAGTACTTTTAGGATATATTTCTAATTCGTGCGTGTAAGTATTTTCAGAAAATGCCTGCGACAAGGAAGTACACCAAAAAGGCTACAGCCACCAGCCAAGGGGCTACTGCGGAAGCAACTCGGGAAGAGATTTTTCCGACTCAGACAGCAGCCCCAACCGTTCCTACAGTAACACCTCCTATTGATTCGGATAGGGATGTTAGGAATGCTATTAATATGCTCACACAACTGGTAGCAGCTCAGGCCCAACGTCAGGAATCTGGGTCAAGCTCAAGAGGTAGTGGAGAGTCTTCTAAGACTAAGGACTTTCTCGGGATAAATCCCCCAATCTTTACGGGGACAAAGAAAGATGAAGACCCTCAGGACTACATCGATGCTCTTCAGAAAATCTTCAGGATTATGACAGTTACGGAGACCGAAGCAGCTACTTTTGGAGCTCATCAGCTGCAGAGCATTGCTAACACCTGGTATGAATCTTGGGAATTATCTCGAGGTGAGGATGCACTTGATGCTACATGGGATGAATTCACAAGTGCCTTCCTGGACCACTTCATGCCAATAGAAGTCAGAGAAGCTAAGGCTGAACAATTCCTGAAGCTTAAACAGAATGGTAGGTCAGTTCAGGACTACTACTTAGAATTTATCAGTCTGGCTAAGCATGTTTCATATATGGTACCGGATATGAGGGCAAGAGTGAGGAGGTTTGTTAGAGGTCTTGATCCCTATTTGTACGATGGGGCCAGTATTGCCGCACAGAATGGGGGAATGACTATCTCTAAGATGGTCGCTTTCGTACAGGGAAATGAGACAAGGCTGAAGGAGGAGGAAGCCTTGCAGAAAGAGAAAGACAAGGAGTTCAACAAAAGGGACAAGGAGTTCAACAAAAGGGCCAAGTCTACCGGACAGTTAAGCGGTAATGAAAACAGGAAGTTCTTTAAGAACAGGTTAGCCGGACCTACTCCTTCCACGGCAAGTGCTCCAGTTTCCAAGTTCAAGAAAGATAACCGTCAACAGAATTTCAGGTGGTTAGGCTCCCAGTCTCAGGCCAGTGTGACTCAGAGTAACTTCACCAATCCGATTTGTGCTAAGTGTGGGAAGAGGCATCCTGGGGAGTGCCGCTCTAGATCAAATATTTGCTATGGGTATGGCCAGTTGGGCCATGTTCTGCGAAATTGCCCTTCAATCAGACAGGGAACAGGAGGTAATCGCACTCAGTTAGTAAATTCATCAGTTCCTCATAATAACCAGACTCAGGCAGGACGTGTACCAGCTAGATCTTACAACACAAGCGGTGGCCCAAACCGTTTGTATGCTTTGACCGGGCGCCAGGATATCGATAACCGTACTGATGTTGTCACAGGTATACTCACAGTTTTCAGTTTGGATGTTTATGCTCTCATGAACCCTGGATCCACCCTATCCTATGTCACCCCTTATGTTGCTAGGAAATTTGGTATTGAACCTGAAAAGCTAAAAGAACCTTTTGAAGTGTCAACTCCAGTTGGTGAGTCAGTCATAGCCCGACGTGTCTATAAGGGCTGTCCAATCAGAGTCTATCACCATGTTGTTCCAGCTGACCTATGTGAGTTAGAAATGGTAGATTTTGATGTAATCATGGGCATGGACTGGTTATATTCATGTTATGCATCAGTTGATTGTAGAACCAAAACTGTGAATTTCAAGTTTCCTAATGAGCCAGTCTTAGAGTGCAAGGGCGATTCAGTGAGTCCTAAGGGTAGGTTTATTTCTTACCTCAAGGCAAGAAAGATGGTGTCTAAGGGTTATATCTATCATCTTGTTCGGGTTAAGGATTCATCTTCCTAGACCCCAACTCTTCAGTCAGTCTCTGTTGTTAATAAGTTCCCAGAAGTCTTTCCCGAGGATCTTCCCGGAATCCCTCCTGATAGGGAAATTGATTTCGCAATTGACCTACTCCCAGGTACGAAACCTATATCTATTCCACCTTATAGGATGGCTCCAACTGAATTACGCGAGCTTAAGGCTCAACTCAAAGATATTTTAGACAAGGGTTTTATCCGACCCATTGTCTCTCCATGGGGTGCCCCAGTCCTTTTCGTTCGCAAGAAGGATGGTTCTTTGCGCATGTGCATTGACTATCGCCAGCTCAATAAAGTCACGGTCAAGAACAAATACCCTCTTCCACGAATAGACGACTTATTTGATCAGCTTCAGGGTGCCCAATGTTACTCCAAAATAGATCTCCGATCAGGTTACCATCAGCTTAAGGTTAGGGGACAAGATATTCCTAAAACAGCCTTTAGAACCAGATATGGTCATTTTGAATTATGTGTCATGTCCTTCGATTTGACCAATGCCCCAGCAGCATTTATGGACCTCATGAATAGAGTCTTCAAGCCATACCTCGACCTCTTTGTCATTATCTTCATACATGATATCCTTATTTACTCCCGTAGAGAGGTCAAGCACGCAGAACACCTTCGTATAGTTCTTCAGATTCTTAAGGACCGCAAGTTGTATGCAAAATTCTCTAAGTGTGAATTTTGGCTCAAATCAGTAGCCTTCTTAGGTCATGTGATTTCTGGTGAGGGTGTTCAGGTTGACTCTCAGAAGATTGAGGCCGTTAAGAATTGGCCCAGACCCGCATCAGTTTCAGATATCCACAGTTTCTTGGGTCTAGCAGGCTATTACCGACATTTCGTAGAGGGGTTTTCATCTATTTCAGCACCATTGACCAAGCTGATGAAGAAGGAAGTTAAGTTCCAATGGTCAGATGTTTGTGAGCGAAGCTTTGAAGAGCTGAAGAAGAGATTGACTTCTGCTCCAGTTTTGACGCTGCCAGAGGGAACTGAAGGGTTCGTGATTTATTGTGATGCTTCGGGAGATTGGTCTCGGATGTGTCTTAATGCAGCATGGTAAGGTTGTAGCTTATGCATCTTGTCAGCTCAAGGTTCACGAGAAGAATTATCCGACTCATGACCTAGAGTTAGCAGCTGTAGTTTTTGCACTTAAGATATGGCGTCATTATTTGTATGGAATGCATGTTGATATTTTCACAGATCATAAAAGCCTGCAGTATATCTTCAAGCAAAGAGAGCTGAATCTTAGGCAGAGGAGATGGCTCGAACTGCTTAAGGATTACGATGTGGATATTCTTTATCATCCGGGGAAAGCGAATGTTGTAGCTGATGCTCTTAGTCGGCGTTCTATGGGAAGTTTAACCCTCGTGGATGTGGATAAGAGAGTTATGACAAAGGAAGTTCACCGTTTGGCCAATCTTGGAGTTCGACTTTTGGACTCCGAGGATGGCGGCGTAGTTGTTCAGAATAGAGCCCTTTCCTCCTTAGTGGTTGAAGCCAAAGAGAAACAGTTTAGTGATCCCTACTTGTTGTAGCTGAGAGAGGGAATTCACAAGCATAAGACGATGGCTTTTGAACAAGGGGGAGATGATGGTACCTTGAGGTACCGAGGCAGATTATGTGTTCCAGATGTAGATGGTCTCAGAGAGCGAATCATGTCAGAAGCTCACAACTCCAGGTATTCCATTCACCCAGGTTCCACTAAGATGTACCATGATCTTAAGGAGATTTATTGGTGGAATGATATGAAGAAGAATGTAGCAGATTTTGTAGCTAAGTGTCTGAATTGTCAGCAAGTGAAAGCCGAACACCAGAGGCCTGGTGGCTTAGCTCAGAATATTGATATTCCTGTCTGGAAATGGGAAATGATCAATATGGACTTTGTATCAGTTCTACCTCGTTCATCTAGGAGACATGACTCTATTTGGGTGATCGTTGACAGGCTTACTAAGTCGGCGCACTTTTTGTCAGTCAAGACCACAGATTCAGCAGAAGATTATGCCAAGCTGTATGTTAATGAGATTGTCAGATTGCATAGGACACCAGTGTCCATTATTTCAGATCGTGGTGCTCAGTTTACAGTGAACTTCTGGATATCTTTTCAGAAAGGATTGGGTACCAAGGTGAACCTTAGCACAGATTTTCATCCACAGACAGATGGCCCGGCAGAGCGTACTATTAAGACTCTGGAGGACATGTTGAGAGCATGCGTCTTGGATTTCAAAGGTAATTGGGATGATCACTTGCCTCTTATCGAGTTTTCCTATAATAACAGTTATCATGCTAGCATTGGGATGGCACCGTTTGAAGCTCTGTATGGGCGAAGGTGTAGATCACCAATTGGTTGGTTCGAAGTTAGTGAAGCAGAGTTGTTAGGACCAGATTTGGTTTATCAGGCTATGGATAAAGTCAAGTTAATACAGGAGCGTTTGCAAACGGCTCAGAGTCGCCAGAAGTCTTATACAGATGTGAGGCGAAGGGACTTAGAATTTTCAGTTGATGATTGGGTGTTCCTTAAAGTCTCACCCATGAAGGGTGTTATGATATTTGGCAAGAAAGGGAAGCTCAGTCCCAGATATATTGGACCTTACAGAATTCTACGAAAGGTCGGTCTAGTAGCTTATGAACTTGAGTTGCCACAAGATTTGGCTGTCGTACATCCCGTGTTTCATGTGTCCATGTTGAGGAAGTGTGTAGGAGACCCGTCGCTGGTTGTTCCTGCTGATACTATAACAGTTAAGGATGGGTTGACTTATGAGGATATCCCCGTAGCCATTCTTGACCGTCAGGTTCGCAAGTTGAGGACTAAGGAAGTAGCCTCAGTGAAAGTCTTGTGGAGGAGCCAGAAGGTTGAGGAAGCTACATGGGAAGCCGAGGAGGATATGAAATCCAAGTACCCATTTTTGTTTGAACAGCAAGCAGAGAACCTTCAAGGTAACTTTCCGTAGCCCATGTCATGTTATGTCTCATGTTTCACGCTCATTTCATATATCCAGTGCTCATGTTTCCTGTCTCATGCCAAAAGTATCTATGTTTTCAAGTAATCACATCATTTCATGTCTCATGTTTCATGTCATGTTTTCTTTACGTTTATGTATTTAAGCCATGCTTAGACATATTCTTAACCATGACCCATCATTCGAGGACGAATGATCCTAAGGGGGAGATATTGTAACACCTCGTACCTTTAACGTAAGCTTTAACCATGATCCTAGAATTGAAAAATCAGATAAAGAATGTGCGAATTGGAATTTTCCTGTTCAGTTGTGAGATAGTGGTTTACGCCCATGAACAGTGGACGTATTTCAATTTACGGGCCGTAAACCAAGTCGTAAACTGGTACCAAGGAATTCTGAGCATTCTGGAATTTGGCATTTTGATGTCACATGGTTAAATACGGACCGTATTTCCTTTTACGGCCCGTATTTCAAACCGTATTTGTAATTTGGGAAACCTTCCTTGATGAAAGTTGTATAGCTTTGAAATACCTTTCCAACGGTATATTATGGGCGTCAAACGGACATCTGTGCAAAGAGTTATGGTCATTTTACTGAAGAGACGCAGTGCAGTCCATATTGCAAAATACGGCCCGTATTTCAGTTTACGACCCGTAAACTGAAAATACGGCCAGCACTGTGCTGGACGTAAACTACACTTTCCCAGGACAGTATATATTCGTCCATACCAATTAAAATCATTATTTTTCATTCCTTCAAGCCCTAGAACGACTTCCTACCCTCTCCCATCATCAAGAACACCAAGGTAAGCCTACTCTAATTATTCCAACTCAATTCTAACACCTATCCTTGTAATCTAAACAAGAAATTATCATTCTAAAACTAGGGTTTTCAAGAAAACCCATCTCAAGGTTCAAGATTTTGGAAATCTTCTTCAAAGCTCAAGTCTTTAATTCAAGGTTTAGAGCAATTAAGGTATGTAGAACTTCCATCCACATGTGGGAATCTCTACGTTCTTCCCCATGCTCCGTTTCTTGATATCCATGCAGTTCAAACCCTAGGGCATTAAACCCAACATATTGGTAGCCCGTATTTATGTATTTATGTACATGAATTTTGTATCTATATTCGTTATTGTATTCTTAATTTTCCATTACGGTTATTAGGAACCCTAGCTTAATCCATGAATCATGAATTCTTCCTCATGTGTTCTCATTATGTTTATATGAAACTTTATGATTTTATGTAGCATGTTTTCAAGTCAATTATATACATATAATTATGAACTATTGTTATTACTCATGAATCAAGAACATGTTTGCAAGACTATGACAAGTTATCTCATGAAACCATATTACAAGATATTTCATGAAACCATGTTTACAAGTTATTTCATGAAATCATGATTACAAGTTGTTTACAAGTTATTTCACGAAAATCATGGGCTTCTTAGCCAACTATATTATGTTCATGTTTTGGGAATTGCTTAGTTAACCGAGAAGGCTCAGATAGCCTGAAACTACGTAGCCACCGTAGGATAAGGGTTGTCAGCAAGGAGGCAACACCTTCATTATGCAGTTTGGATCCTTACATGCTTATTATTACTTAAATCTCATATCCCTGGCAAGGTTGTGAGTGTTCTGCTGGTAGGACGCAAGTACCAGACCATGTTGTCGGTTATACTATAGCATTCCCCACGTTACAAGTAGTTTTACATACAAGTATTTCTATTGATTACTGTTTTAAGACTTCACTCACGTTTCATGTTCATGTTCAAGTTACATTCAGTTTCAGTTCGTATCCTATATCTAGGTTATGCCATGTTCTTCAGTTTAGCAGGTTTTACATACTAGTACTATTCACCATGTACTAACGTCCCTTTTGCTCGAGGCCTGCACTTCACGGTGTATATACCGGTTTTCAGGAGCATACATCTGCGCAGTAGGATCACTTCAGATATCAGCTTATTGGTGAGCCCCACTTTTCTCGGGGTTCAACATGGAGTCTGCATTAGTATTCAGTTTATGGTAGTCCAGGGGCATGTCCTGGTAGTTAGTATTCAGACATGTTTTAGAGGTTTCATAGACATATGTTAGTTCACAGAGTCAGTTATGCTTTAATGTTTGCAAACTATTGTGTTTCCATGATATTTCATGCTATGAGATAAATTTCAAGACTTTATTTCGCAAATTACATTTTCATGATTTATTTAAATTGCATCATATAGATTATATTGTTTTGATGCCCATGTTGACAAGCAAGCCATGAGGTTCGCTCGGACACATGCAAGCAAGGCTCGAGTGTCGTGTTACGCCCTGGCCATGGTTCGGGGCGTGACACAGATAGGTTCCTACATATTGAGCAAGGCAGTATGAATGTGCAAAGGTATTGTGTACACTTTGATTCCTTGGCTAGCTATGCCCCAGCCATGGTGGCTGAGATGGAGGATAAAGTTCATCGTTTTGTGGCCGGTCTAGGGCCACGCTTAATAGATGAGTGCACAACTGCTGCACTACAGCCAGGAATGGACATCTCCCGTATACAGGCGTATGTACAGAATTTAGAAAATCGTAAATGCTAGCAGAGGACATAACGTGAGCGTGATCGGAGCCACGGTAAGAGGGCTAGATCTTTTGAGATGGTTAGTGAGTTCAGGGGAGGACAGAGACAGCAGCATCCCAGGTATTCTCATCAGCTGGCAGGGAGTGCACCTCCGCAGTTTCCAGGTCCGAGGTTTGATCGGTTTTTTTATTCCGGAGTGGGCCAGAGTTCTAGAGTGTCAGGCTCTCAGTACCGACCAGAGTCAGGTCAGATGAGGCCCCCTTTGCCGCGATGTACCCAGTGTGGCAATTTACATGCAGGGCAGTGTCTCAGATGTTTGCTATGCTTGTGGACAGCCAGGCCACAGGATGAGGGAGTGCCCGATGGGGGTTGGTTCAGATATGGTTCAGCCGACAGGGTCTGCGGCTGGCTCATCTTCTGCAGTGCGCCCTTCTGGGCAAGTTTTTCAGACACCAGCAGGGCGAGGTAAGTGTAGCATCCAGCTCGAGCGGTCCTCAGCACCGCGTGTATGCATTGGCTGGTAGACAGGACTGCGAGACTATGAATTTCGGACTAGGTATGGCCACTATGAATTTCATGTTATATCGTTCGGCCTGACTAACGCCCCAGCCGTATTCATGGATTTGATGAATCGCATGTTCAGGCCCTTTCTAGATTTGTTCCTGATTGTGTTCGTAGATGATATTCTTGTTTATTTGCCGTCAGAGGCCGATCATGCAGAACATCTGCGGACAGTGCTTGAAATTCTTCGAGGTAAAGAGTGGTATGCCAAGTTTTCTAAGTGTGAGTTCTGGTTGAACTCTGTGGCTTTTCTGGGTCACATTATTTCAGAGGAAGGCGTTAGAGTGGATGCCTAGAAGATTGAGGTTGTGAAGAAATGGCCAAGGCCCACGGCACAAACGGAGATACGTAGTTTCTTGGGCTTGGCAGGTTATTATAGAAGGTTTGTACAAGGATTTTCCTCTCTTTCAGCCCTATTCACCAAATTGACACAGAAATCAACTAAGTTCCAATGGACATATGCTTGTGAGTAGAGTTTTCAGATGCTAAAGGATAAGTTAACTTCAACACCAGTTTTGACTCTTCCAGAAGGAGCTTAGCTATATTGTGATGCTTCAGGTGTTGGATTGGATTGTGTGTTGACGCAGCACGGTAAAGTTGTCGCCTATACTTCTAGATAGTTGAAGAAGCACGAGAAGAATTATCCAACCCATGACCTTGAGTTAGCACCAGTGATTCATGACTTGAAGATATGGAGGCACTACTTATACGGTGTCCGTGTTGATATCTATACTGATCATAAGAGTCTCCAGTACATCTTTAAGCAGAAGGACTTGAACTTGTGTCAGAGGCGATGGTTAGAGAGGTTAACAGACTATGATATGGATATTCTGTACCATCCCGAGAATGCTAATGTGGTAGCCGATTCCCTCATTCGTAAATCTATGGGTAGCTTGTCGTACGTGTCGCCAGACAGAAGAGAAATAGTCTGTGAGGTTCATTGATTGACTAGCCTCGGAGTTTGATTAATAGATTCAGGTGATACATGTTACATCCGACATTTTTGCTTATTCGAAAATTCAAGGTAAATTGACTTGCAATGAATAAGGCCACAATTGGACCTTACTTGGCATGAATGTGTCGGCTATGAATACGTTGGTGTGGAATTACGAAAGGAGGCCAAGGGCAAAAATTGGAATTTTAGAAATTTGCTCCATGAATTACAATTATTTAGCCAACAATTGGGCTAAAAAAAAAAAGAAATAAGGCCCAAAAGGGAAGGCCCAATCGGCCATACAAGGATCCAAGCCCATGGATTAATTAATTTCCATGTGACATTATATAATTGTCCATATCCTTAGAACATTCAAGAACAAACAAGAAAAACCAAGAACAAAGGAAAGAAGAGGAGCATTTCGGGTCAGAGGAGAAAGAGGGAAAGAAAAAGAAAAAAAATTCTAGCCCTTCAATCTTGAACCCAAAAATTGTAATTTTGGTGTAATACTACTAAGTGCAAGGTCCTCTACAAGGTGGTATAAGTATCTTGGCAAGAAAGTGATTTTTGTAGCAAGTGAAGAACTTGAATGAAAGGTAAGAATCAATTCATTTTCTTATGTTATGAGGTTTGGTTGATGTTGTGATATGTAGAAATGAGTAGAGTTTACGAAAATATGGAAGTTTGCAAAGTGGGTGTGTTTGTATGAAAGTGGTCGTGTATGTATGTTAATTTATGGATATAATGAGTTGAATTTTTATGTTGTAATCTAGTTGTGGTTATGGTGGAATTTGTATTGGAATTGAAAGTTGAAAGAATTTAGTGGAAGTCGGAAAAGTAAGGTGTGGCCGTGTGGTATTATGTTGATTATGGAATGTGAACTAAATTTTGTTAGTATGTTAATTGTGTTAATTGTGAAGTGAATGAAAGAGTAATGGTTTTTGTTGTTATGGAAAAATGGTTATCAAGTTGTTGTAGGAAAACATGCAACTTTGTTATGATTTATGCAAAAATGGAAATGAAAGTATCAAGAGGCAAATTATGATTATTGTTGATGAATTTGGAAGATGGAAATGTATAATGAACTTGTATGTTGAAAGTTAGGAAAAATTGGACAAGTAGTGGCTTAATGGAAAGTTGGTATGTTTTGCATATCTTGTGTATATTGTGTGAAAATGGTATGATATGCCTTCGACGTATGTTGTAATGATTTTGATGGTTGATGAATATGAAAATGATAAGTTTGGTTTGGAAATGTAAGTTTGAAACGAAAGATGTTTCGTTATGTCGAAAGATGGCTAGTGATGCCATAGTGTATGTTTTAATGTCTATTGTTGTTTTGATGTTATTCTGGGTTGTTGTGATGATGAATTGAGCCGAGCTAAGTCTCGGGGATGTCTTATATAGAGGAAATGCTGCCGAAATTTCGGTAGGCAAGTATGTGTTAAGTTGAATTATTGAAAAGTGTGAAACTAACAAATGGTAAACTTGACCATTTCTAGATTTTGGACGAAATTGAAGTCGACGCCAAGCGAGCGTAAGGCGCTATCGAGGTATGTGAAGCATTTCCCTTTGTTCTTAGGCATGTTCTGGATGTGATAGGCTCGGCCGCGAGCCTTAAGTACGACTCCGTTCCTCGAAATTCGAGACGGAAATCCGCTCCAATTCCTTCAGTACAATTGAAACCCTTTTCTTATAAAATGCCTTCAAAGTGAACTTTTGCACGAAACCTTCCCAAGCGGAGTCGGAACACTTCCAGATGATTATGGATGACCTCATAAGGTATACTATCGGTAATTTACATATGTCGCCTCGAGTTAACCCGAGGCGGGCCCACGAGGCCCGATACCTTCTGTATGATCTTAATTACCTTAATTCTGTCCGATTTTCTCAGAAAACACCTGGACTACTATTCTAATCACGATACGACTGTTTTTATACAAATCTTACAAAATAATTTTTGACATCTGGAAATCTGGTTCTGGTTATAATCTGTCGTGCCTCCCCAAGTGACGTGTAGGCACGTACCTTGAAAACTATCCGAATACTTGGTTCGATCGGCCAGTTGGCCTACTTCTGTTCTGTTGATTCTATATGACGATCTATATGTATGTGGTTTCTCATCAATCAGTTCGTGCACATGCTATGATTCCTTTCACCGGATCCCGGGCCGGTACGTATTTCGTGCGGTGGGCCGCCGAGCCCCATATGTGAATTCTGAAGTATGATGTGTCCGGTTCCGGGGTACTGTGTTACATGTCCGTCCCCGGTTACCGAGGATATATTACGAAGTATGATGTGTCCGGGCTCGGTGTGCTATGTTATCTGTCCGCCCCCGGGTACCGTGGTTATGTTATGATGAGTGACGGAGATCGGAGAAGAATTTCTGATATCTGACGTGTTGTGGTGCCAATGGTAGGAGTGGCGACCACGTTCTTGTACCCTATGTGTGATTTTGTCTGTCTGTATGACTTATGATTCTGTCTGTCCGTCCGGATTATCTGTCCGACTGGTTATGATTCTGTATGTTCGTCTGGCTTATATGTCCGACTGGTTGTGATTCTGTCTGTCCGTCTGGCTTATCTGGCCGACTGGTTGTGATTCTGTCTGTCCGTCTGGCTTATCTGTCCGACTGGTTGTGATTCTGTCTGTCCGTCCGGATTATCTGCCCGACGGGTTACGATTCCATCTGTCCGTCTGGAGTATCTGACCGACGGGTTTCGATTTCGTATGTCCGTATGGATCCCGATTCTGTATGTCCGCATGGACTCTGATTCTGCCTGTCTGGACTATGATCCTGTCCGTTTGTCGGGACTATGACTCTGTCCGTCCGGCTTATGAGCCTGTCTATTATATTTCTGTGCTTCCGGTCCAGATCATGATTATGTTTGATATATTTCTGCTTTACATACTCGGTACATTTTTCGTACTGACCCCCGGTTCTTCGGGGGCTGCGTTACATGCCCGCAGGTACAGGCGCACTTGGTGATACGCCGCCAGTCTAGGGCTCGGATTCTGCTATTCTGAAGAGCTCCTTCGATCCGGAGCAAATACTTTTGGTACATATCTTCTGTTATCTGTAGACTCTGTATGTATGGTATTTTGGGGTACGGCGGGGCCCTGTCCCGTCATATGATTCTGTATGTCTGTAGAGGCCTGTAGATAGATGTGTGGGTTACGGGTTTCGTCTGTATGTTAGCCTTATCGGCTTATCTGTAAATGTCTGCCTGTTCAGGTATATACATATATATGTTCGCGCGCGTGCCGTATCTGTATCAGCCTGATTCTGAAAACATCTATTTAAAGAAAAAAAAAATCTGAGTGGTACGAAATTCGGTCAAGTAGGTATGTACGGGTACCCAATTAGGGTACCAGTCGCGGCCCACGGGGTTGGGTCGTGACAATACAGGAGTTACTGTTCAAGACACAACGGTATCATCCTTGGTAGTACAGATAAAGGAGCATCAGTATGAGGATCCTGTTTTTGTTCATTACCGAGATACAACACCTCAGAAAGAAAAGACACCCTTTGTCATCACAGGTGATGGAGTACTCCGATATCGAGACAGATTATGTGTCCTTAATGTTACAAGGCTTCGTCAGCAGTTTATGGGAGCGGCACATTACTCCCACTATTCTATTCATCCAGGCTCAACGAAGATGTACCATGATCTCAAGGAAATTTATTAGTGGAATGATATGAAGAGAGATATAGCAGAATTTTTCGGTCAGTGTCCAAATTGTCAGCAGGTCAAAATAGAGCACCAGAAGCCTGGAGGTCTATTGTAGGCTATGGAGATTCTGACATAGAAGTGGGAGATAATTAATATGGACTTTATTACAGGGTTTCCCCGTACTCAGCAGAAGTGTGATTCGATATGCGTCATAGTTGATAGGCTCACAAAGTCAGCTCACTTTCTTAAGGAGATTGTACGACTTCATGGTGTTCTTATAGCCATTATTTCAGATAGGCGAGCACAGTTCACAGCCAAATTCTGGAAGTCTTTTCAATAAGGATTGGGGACTCAGGTGAGTCTTAGTACTGCATTTCACCCCCAGACAGATGGACAAGCAGAGCGTACTATATAGACCCTTGAGGATATTCTTAGAGCTTGTGTACTTCACTTTCAAGGCAGTTGGGATGATCATTTGCCTCTTATTGAGTTTGCATATAACAACAGTTACCATTCCAGTATTCAGATGGCTCCTTATGAGGCCTTATATAGGCGGAGATGTAGATCGCCCATAGGGTGGTTCAATGTCGGGGAAAATTAGTTAGTAGGCCCAGACTTAATTCCGCAAGCAGTTGATAAGGTGAAAGTGATTAGAGAGAGGTTGCTAACAGCTCAGAGTCGACAGAAATCCTATGCGGATAATCGACGACGTAAGCTAGAGTTCGAGATAGGAGACTGGCTGTTCATGAAAGTTTAGCCTATGAAGGGAGTGATGAGGTTTGGCAAGAAGAGTAAGTTGAGCCCTCGATATATCGGGCCGTATAAGATCATTCGTATAGTTGGTACAGTAGTATATGAGCTAGGGTTGCCTTCTGAGTTAGAGTCGGTACACCCAGTATTTAATGTATCAATGCTTAATAAGTGTATTGGAGACCCTTCGGGAGTGGCACCAGTGAATGACATTCAAGTGACCGAGCAGTTATCATACGAAGAAGTTCCAGTGGCTATATTGGACAGACAGGTCTGTCGGTTGCGGACTAAGGATGTAGTTTCAGTTAAAGTCTTGTAGAGGAATACGAATGTTGAGGAAGTGACTTGGGAAGCGGAAGAGGCAATGATGACTGAGTACCTGCATTTGTTCCTAGCATTACAGGAGGTTCGGGCTGAGGCATCATCACCCTCAGGTATTATTTCATTTCAGTTATCGTGATTGGTCGTGTGAGGCCATGGTATTGTGTGTTATAGTATGTGGCCCTGTGTGACAATATTTTGGGTTGCTGCATGTAGGATAGATTGGTATAAGTACAGGGGAAACTCTCCGAAATTTTTATAACCCAAGAATGTTCGAACATTCGAGGACGAATGTTCCTAAGGGGGAGAGAATATTACACCGCTCGTGTTCGTAGTAGTAGAACCTATGGTTTCCTAGTCGGGTATGCCCGTGGAATAGAGACCTAAGCCCGAGTTTGGAGTAGAAAATATCTTACCCCGTGTGCGAGGGTACCAGCAGATATTACTTGCAATTTATAGACTTAGAAGTTGAACGAATCGAATCGACGCGATTTGAACTGAATCAGAAAAATCTACAGGACACCAGTCATCGTCGACGGGTCATCGACATGTCCGACGGACCGTCGACGTGCAGCATTGACAGGGTCCCGCAGCCTTACATCTACAGGCACAGGTCGATGGACCGTCGACACGTCAACGGGCCGTCGACCCTCTCATCGAACCGGACCGCTATAGTCTTTTTGGCTTCCAAGTATAAATAGGTGGTTCACGACCATATTTCATATTTTCCTCCTTTCCAAATCAGAAAAAACCCTAAGTTATTCTCTCTCAATATTTTTCATCATATTAGTGAAGATTTAACAAGACCCGGACCCCGTAAACCCGAGATGGTGTAGAAGAAGGTTGCTTCTAGGGTTGCCCAATATTTTCCATCATATTAGTTGTGAAGTGTAGGGAGTTGAAGTTGAAGTGATTGTTGGGATTCTTGACCCCTCACGGTATGTAAATGATTTCTACCTTTATATTTAAGTTGAGTATCAAGAGTTTTAGTGATTCTAAGTAGAGAGGGGATAGCTGGGGAAGTGGTAAGTGGATGAAAGACAAGATAGTGACTTAGGGTTATTTTAAGAGATGATTGAAAACAGGTTTACGTATATTTTGATATATATATATATATATGTGTGTGTGTGTGTGTGTGTGTGTGTGTATGTGTTGTCATTGTTGATGTGAGTATTGTAGTTGATGTGGGATCAAATGAGAAGTTGGAGAGTTGTAAGCTTACAAAGGGAATTATTCTCTATAGTTCGTTGAGCTTTATACATATTTGAGTATGGTTAGTAAGCGAAGTAAATAGCCTAATTTAGCCCTATGTTATCTTAATTGTAGACTTGCAAGTTCGAGAGGTAGAAGTTGGACGATTGAGTATACCTGCAGGAATGTTAAGGTCATTCTTTTCTTCTTTTGGCATGATCCTATGATATGATCCAACAAGCGAGTAAGCAAGCTTCCATATTACTCTACTCTTAGAAGCATCAGAAGTACTTCAGTCTTTGATGTTCATGTACCCCATATATGAGTAATCCTTCTATTCATGGGTCCAGTCTTATGTAGCCAGTTCTGTGCATACAGTTTAGTCATACATTACATCCATTATATATTTATGTACATTGAACCGTGACTAGAAGGCGTTATATACGTGAATATTAGATATATGTAAAGTATGAGGAGAGATATAGGCGTTATATACGCATTACTACTCTTATGATGATATTGATTATGGCCACAGAGGAGCCAATATGATATGATGAGATGCCATAGAGGCTTACAGGCATTATATATGCACATACATCAGGTGTTATATATGCACACATATCAGGCGTTATATACCCACTCATATAGATGCACGACCATCATTGATAGGTATGAGCATGCTTATTATGTGCCCGCCGAGGCATTGTCAGATGCGCAGATTAAGGCAGATACTAGTTCATACGAGTACGTGCAGTCAGTCATTTCAGTTTATGATTTCATATGTTATCCATGATTCTTATGTATATAAGTAGTTCTTATGCCCTACATACTCGGTACATTATCCATACTGACTCCCCGTTGCTCGGGGGGCTGCGTTCATGCCGGCAGGTATAGGGGGACAGACAGGTGGTCCATCTTAGTAGGACATCTAGATGTAGCAGTGGCCAATACGCTCCATTTGATCCGGAGCTACAGTTAGTTTTGGTATGCCCCTTTTTGGATGTGTATACATATGGATATGACGAGGCCCTGTCCCGTCCTTTCTACAGCTTTTATTCCAGTAGAGGTCTGTAGACAGTTGTATGTAGCAGTCAGACGATGTAGCCTTGTCGGCTTCCATTCTTTTGTGTATGGTATATGTAGCGGTAGCTGCCTTGCACTGTTCTTCCGCATGTTGTGTATATATGCAGATTGTATAGAGTTCCGATGTTTCTCTCTTGTGAGATTAGTTTATGTCATTTATAGGCTTTTGATGTTCAGTATGTTTCAGATATGTGTTTAGGGGTGTTTGGTCGCTAGAGGTCAGACTCCCGTCACGGCTCATTGGTTTGGGTCGTGACAAGAATGAAGTATATCTCAAATATAATAACAAATAATGTCTGGAATGAAAGTAGACATCTGGGAAGAGATACCTTCAGGTGGCATGGTGTCACGACCCAACCCCGTGGGCCGCGACTGGTATCCTAACTGGATACCCATACGTACCTACTTAACAGAATTTCGTACCATACAGATTTTTTTTCTCAAACAGATGTGTACAGAATCAGGCCGATACAGATGCGGGGCACGCGAACATATACATACCTGAACATACGGAAATTTACAGACAAGCCGATGAAGCTAACATACAGACGGAGTCACAAAATCGTTCGTACTTACCCAAACATATGAAACCCGTAACCCACATATCTATCTACAGGCCTCTACAGACATACAGAATCAGATGACGGGACAGGGCCCCGCCGTACCCCAAAATACCATACATACAAAGTCTACAGATGACAGAAGATATATACCAAAAGTATTTGCTCCGGATTAAAGGAGCTCTTCCAAAATAGCAGAATCGATGCCCTAAACTGGCGGCATATCTCCAGGTGTGTCTGTACCTGCGGGCATGTAACGCAGCCCCCGAAGAACCGGGGGTCAGTACGAAAACTGTACCGAGTATGCAAAGCAGAAACATAACAAACATAATCATAGTCTGAACCGGAAGCATATATATATAGCGGACAGAACCATAAATCGAACGGACGGACGGAATCATAATCCCGACAGACGGACAGAATCATGGTTCAGACAGACAGATAGAACCGTAACCATACGGACATACAGAATCAGAATCCATACGGACATACAGACAAAATCGTAATCCAGACGGACGGACAGAAGTATGCCAGACAGAATTAAGCATGCAGAGTCATACAGAATCATACAAAATCATACAGAGGCATGTGCTTATATAAATGTTGGTGGCACATGCATACATACATACAGATCCTGGCCCTGTCTGGGGGCGCGGTAACAGAACCCGGCCCTCTTAGTACGGGACGCGGTGGACAGACAGAATCAGATCAGATCATATGCCATCCTGGCCGCCATCCCCATACACAGATCATAATATCATAATCATACAGATATAACAGATCCCGGCCCGCACGCCGAGGGACGCGGTGAACGATGAAGAGGAACATGCACGATAACAGAACCTGGCCCGGGACGCAGTGAAGGAATGCATTGAGACAGCCACGAACAGATTAATGAGAAACCACATACATACAGACTCAATCAAACTGAAGGGTGCCAAACGGCGAATCAAGTCAGAGTATCCGGATAGTATGCATAATACGCGCCTATGTCCTACTTGGGAAGGCACGACAGATTATTATCAGGATCAGATTCTCAGATGTCCAGAAGTCAATTTGTAAGATTTGCATAAAAATAGTCATTTCATAATCAAAATAATAGTCCAGATGTTTTCTGAGAAAAATCGGACAGAACCAAAGTAATTAAGGTTATACAGAAGGCATCGGGCCTTGTGGGCCCGCCTCGGACCAACTCGAGGCGACATATGTAAATTACTGATAATAGACCTTATGAGGTCATCCATAATCATTTGG
The DNA here is from genome assembly GCF_019175385.1 of Lycium barbarum. Classification (NCBI taxonomy): domain Eukaryota; kingdom Viridiplantae; phylum Streptophyta; class Magnoliopsida; order Solanales; family Solanaceae; genus Lycium; species Lycium barbarum. The sequence goes on along the minus strand of NC_083342.1, from coordinate 79,700,129 downwards.
AAGTGTTCCGACTCCGTTTCGGAAGGTTTTGTGCAAAAGTTCACTTTGAAGGCATTTTATAAGGAAATGGTTTCAATTGTACTGAAGGAATTGGAACGGATTTCCATCTCGAATTCCGAGAAACAGAGTCGTACTTAAGGCTCGCGGCCGAGCCTATTACATCCAGAACATGCCTAGGAATAAAGGGGAAGGCTTTACATACCTCGATTGCGCCTTACGCTCGCTTGGCTTCAATTCCAATTTCGTCCAAAATCTAGAAATTGTCAAGTTTACCAATTGTTAATTTCTAACTTTAAGACTCCAAACTTAATACATACTTGCCTACCGAAATTTCGGCAGCATTTCCCGTATATATATAACATCCCCGAGACTTAGCTCGGCTTGGTTCATCAACACAGCAACCCAGAAACAACATCAATAACAACAACAAGCATAACATAATACACGATATGGCTTTACTAGCCGTCTTTCCGGCATAACGAAACATCTGTCATTTCAACCTTACACTTCCAAACCAATCCTACCATTTTCATATTTAACACTTATCAAGATCATTACAACATATTTCAGGGGCATATCATACCATTTTCACAAGATATACACAAGATATACGCAATATACAAGTTTCCTACTAGGGGCAGATTTCGCCCACAACTTCCAATCTTTTAGCATAAACATCCATAACATATTCTTACCTTCCAACTCCATCAATGATAACCATAATTTGCATCTTCCTACTTTCACTTCCGCATTTACATAATTATAATAAACTTGCATGTTTTCCTACAACAACTTAATAATCATTTTTCCATAACAACAAAAACCATTACTCTTTCATTCACTTCACAATTAACACAATTAACATACTAACAAAATTTAGTTCACCTTCCAACATCAACACACACCACACGGCCACATACTATATTCTCCAACTTCCATTAATTCATTCAACTTTCATTTCTAATACAATTCCCACATTAACTACAACTAGATTTCAACATAATTTCAAGTCACCATAGACATTCAACATATACATACATACGGCCATACACACACATTCACAACTCACAAGATTTTCATGCTTTTCATTCATTCCCACACACTACAACATATATACATATATCCCATGGTAAAATTCTTACCTTTTCTCAACTTTTCCACTTGCCACAAATGGTAGTTTCTTGCCAAAATAATTGTATCACCTTGAAGAGAATCTTGGGCTTAGTAGTAATACACCACAACTACAATTTTTTTGGCTCAAGATTGAAGGCTAGAATTATTTTTTTTCTTTTCTTTCTTTCTTTCTCTCTCACTTACCCGAAATGCCTCTCTTTCTTTTTCTTGTTCTTGCTTTGTGTTTTCTTGAAACTTCTTGAGAGTTATCCACTTATATAATATAATTCATCACATGGAATTAATTCAAGACATGGACTTGGGCCACTTGTACATGCCATGGCCGGTTGGGCTCCCTAGTTGGGCCTTGTTTCTCTTTTTTTTTTAGCCCAATTGTTGGCTAAATAATTGTAATTCATGGCACAAGTTTCCAAAATTCCAACTTTGCCCTTGGCCTCCTTTCGTAATTCCACACCAATGTATTAATAGCCAACACATTCATACCAAGTAAAGCCCAATTATGGCCTTATTCATTACAAGTCAAGTTATCTCAAATTTTTCGAATATGCAAAAATGTCGGATGTAACATCCTCCCCCCCTTTAAAACATTCGTCCTCGAATGTTAAATCGACTTCATGGGGCGTCATACTATTTCGGGAGGGTTCTTTTATAATCGTCCTTTGTTGACTTTCCAATACGGATTCTTTACCATTACGAGGGAGTGATTTTTTCACATTACTGATTCAAGTACTTTCATAACGTATTTTCTCACATCCCACATAATCACTGGGTCATGAGCTACATTATAATAACAGAGGAATGCTTTTCAGACACCATAATCAATATCATTTCTTGTTACACTCCTCAAGTCTTTTCCACGTTATCACAATCCCACTTCATACCAAACACTTCACACCAAACGGATTCATAACTGGGATCGGACGCATAGAAGCGTATTGAACAGATTCGTAATCGGAGGCAAACGTATTAAACCATGGCGGACAAATTCGTAGTCGAAGTCCGATGTACAGGAGTATGTCAGACAGATCCGTGATCAAGGTCAGACGTACAGAGAGGTATCAGACAGATTCGAAATCAAAGTCAGGCGTACGGAGGCGTATCAGACGGATTCGTAATTAGAATCAGACATACGGAGATGTATCAGACAGATTCATAAACAGAGTCAGACGTACAGAATTATATCGGACAGATTCGTACCCGAGTCAGATATACGGAGATGTATCAGACAGACGCGTGATCAAAATCAGACGTACAGAGATGTATCAGACGGATTCATATCCAGAGTCAGACATACAGAGGTGTGTCAGACAGATTTGTATCCAGAGTTAACCGTACAGAGGTATATCAGACAGTAACATAATCGGATCCAGAAGTACGGAGGCGTAATGGGCAGAGCCTTATTAGAATCAGAAGTGCAGAAGTATAACAGTTAGAATCTGGTTTAGAATCAGATCACTCCTATTGAGGCTCCGGTGATTTACGAAAAATTCCTTTTTATCGATATCTCATTATTCATTCCGACCATTGCATCACAGGTTATTTCATCAAAACCTGTTCACTCATTCATAAACTTGTTCGTCAAGTTGTCATACAAATCGTCTTACGTGTCGCTTATCGACTTTTTCAAAGCTTCCGCTTCTTCACGTTTCTTATCCTTCATCTTTCCTACTATCCCTACTCGTTTTCTTTTCCAGATATCGTCGCACCAGACTAAGTTATAATGTAATAGGGGTTTTTTTTTTATTCCTTGACAACCTTCGTGTCCTCACCCCCACTTCATTTATCTATTCGGTTTAATAAAACCTTTCGTCTATCACAACATTAGTCGTCGGGACTCGGCTCTTGACCCATATGGGCACCAGACGAAAATCATACACATACACACTCACATATACAGTTGCTAATATCTTACTGGCGAACACCTCCGACCGTTATTCAAATTCGCTCAATTTCCGAGCGGTATTGCGCTTTTTATTTTCGCCCATTTAGTCCGCATCAGTCTGCGCGACTTCTGTAAGGGCACTCGTTACTCCACACATTCTCTTTTCCCTTAGGTTACCCCAAATTTCCGTTTATATCTATCATACTTACACTTGTGGAAAGTTTTGCATTACTTCCCAGGGGGGTCACCCATCCCAGAATTGCTCTGGCCTTAGCACGCTTAACCTCGGAACTTTCATGCATTTTGGCGCGTTACGGCTAATATAATTTCGTCGATTGCCCCGCACGACCTTTGTCACGTAATTTAGAGCAGATCGGGGTCTTAGTAAATTTTCAGAAAATTCTCATAGTGGGTCCCACCCCGGGCTAAGCCATACAATTACCATATTGCCTTTCTGAACCTCCGATATTCACTTTCATGCACATATACATACGATTTTAGACAGCCCACAGATTTACATCTTCATCCCACGAATCCCATCTCCAATTAGTCGATGAAATCTGATAAAATATCATCGTAAGGTGCTCTCCACCCACCAATAGAGGAAAACTAAATTCCGACAAGTATCGCGGAACCTTTTAGTACTTAATTTACATATTTATCTCCATATTGCTGGAAAAATTTGGGCAGAGGTTCCTCTGTATTTCTCACTATCCGAAACCTGTACACCAGAAATACCAACCATGCCTCACAGGGCCGACACATATACGCATATATATATATATATATATATATATATATACATCATATCATATCGTATCGTAGCCACACAGGGCTGATAACTTCAAATAAAAATTTTAACAATGTCGAAACTTACCTCACATGCCCAACTCAAATGGCATCGGAGGCACTTTCCTGTTCACTTTCATCTGGGGTTTCTAGATTCACACTGATGGTGGGGACATCTCAGTCGCCCTTGCCTTTAGTCACTAGGTCTCTAATCCTTTTTAAATTTCCGTCGTCATCATTGAATAACATTTTTCAGATATCGTACACACATCGGAAATTCTAGGAAACTTACATACTCATAAATGATCAATCTCGGGTCTAACCTGGGGAGCTGCCGTGGGAACTGTGTCCCTCATCATCATCATCTGTCTGACCCCCACTCGGCTGGCCCCCGCTATTACCTGCATCTGAATCGGAGGAGTATAGGTAGCCCGACAATTCCTTGTTCACTGATGGCCAGGACAAAGGACTGGAGTAGGGCGTAACACTCTCCGGAGAAGCCTGTCTAACATAATGCTCCATTACAGGAGCTGCTGGCATGTCCTCGGGGACCTCCTCCTCCGGCGTCCCAGAGGAATGCTCTAGTGGCTCAGCATCGGGGCTATCCTCCTCCCTGGGGGTAAGAAACTCTGGAGGTATCGTCACTGGGTCCTCCGAGGGGTCAGTATCATAACTATCTTCTCTGGGATCCTCTGCTCTGGGAATCAAAAACTCTGGAGGAATTGTCTCTGGATCCTCCGAAGGGTCTGTCTCAATCGAGTAGCCGGGGATCTGCCTACTCGGTCCTGGTGACGTCCTAGGGGCCTTCTTAGCACCCCCATCCCCATCATCAAAAGCACTCCTCTTCATTCTTTGTCAATCTGCAATCACCTGCAGGAAGAGGGTCAGAAACATTTTCCCCAAATACTGACACTTCTGCTCTTTTGGAGCCTCGCTGTAGATACAGCAATTCGTAGGAAACATCCTAACCATACAGCTTTATCGCACGATCTAAGATCCGAAGAAGGGTAACATCCTAGATGTCCTGTATCCTCTTGTTTATAGATGTGGTGCACAACACACCGATAAACAAGACTCTACTAGACACGGCCTGTAGACATACCGAGGACTAACTGCTCTGATACCACTTCTGTCACGACCCAACCCCGTGGGCCGCGACTGGTATCCTAACTGGATACCCATACGTACCTACTTAACAGAATTTCGTACCATACAGATTTTTTTTCTCAAACAGATGTGTACAGAATCAGGCCGATACAGATGCGGCGCACGCGAACATATACATACCTGAACATACGGAAATTTACAGACAAGCCGATGAAGCTAACATACAGACGGAGTCACAAAATCGTTCGTACTTACCCAAACATATGAAACCCGTAACCCACATATCTATCTACAGGCCTCTACAGACATACAGAATCAGATGACGGGATAGGGCCCCGCCGTACCCCAAAATACCATACATACAGAGTCTACAGATGACAGAAGATATATACCAAAAGTATTTGCTCCGGATTAAAGGAGCTCTTCCAAAACAGCAGAATCGATGCCCTAAACTGGCGGCATATCTCCAGGTGCGTCTGTACCTGCGGGCATGTAACGCAGCCCCCGAAGAACCGGGGGTCAGTACGAAAACTGTACCGAGTATGCAAAGCAGAAACATAACAAACATAATCATAGTCTGAACCGGAAGCATATATATATAGCGGACAGAACCATAAATCGAACGGACGGACGGAATCATAATCCCGACAGACGGACAGAATCATGGTTCAGACAGACAGATAGAACCGTAACCATACGGACATACAGAATCAGAATCCATACGGACATACAGACAAAATCGTAATCCAGACGGACGGACAGAAGTATGCCAGACAGAATTAAGCATGCAGAGTCATACAGAATCATACAAAATCATACAGAGGCATGTGCTTATATAAATGCTGGTGGCACATGCATACATACATACAGATCCTGGCCCTGTCTGGGGGCGCGGTAACAGAACCCGGCCCTCTTAGTACGGGACGCGGTGGACAGACAGAATCAGATCAGATCATATGCCATCCTGGCCGCCATCCCCATACACAGATCATAATATCATAATCATACAGATATAACAGATCCCGGCCCGCACGCCGAGGGACGCGGTGAACGATGAAGAGGAACATGCACGATAACAGAACCTGGCCCGGGACGCAGTGAAGGAATGCATTGAGACAGCCACGAACAGATTAATGAGAAACCACATACATACAGACTCAATCAAACTGAAGGGTGCCAAACGGCGAATCAAGTCAGAGTATCCGGATAGTATGCATAATACGCGCCTATGTCCTACTTGGGAAGGCACGACAGATTATTATCAGGATCAGATTCTCAGATGTCCAGAAGTCAATTTGTAAGATTTGCATAAAAATAGTCATTTCATAATCAAAATAATAGTCCAGATGTTTTCTGAGAAAAATCGGACAGAACCAAAGTAATTAAGGTTATACAGAAGGCATCGGGCCTTGTGGGCCCGCCTCGGACCAACTCGAGGCGACATATGTAAATTACTGATAATAGACCTTATGAGGTCATCCATAATCATTTGGAAGTGTTCCGACTCCGTTTCGGAAGGTTTTGTGCAAAAGTTCACTTTGAAGGCATTTTATAAGGAAATGGTTTCAATTGTACTGAAGGAATTGGAACGGATTTCCATCTCGAATTCCGAGAAACAGAGTCGTACTTAAGGCTCGCGGCCGAGCCTATTACATCCAGAACATGCCTAGGAATAAAGGGGAAGGCTTTACATACCTCGATTGCGCCTTACGCTCGCTTGGCTTCAATTCCAATTTCGTCCAAAATCTAGAAATTGTCAAGTTTACCAATTGTTAATTTCAAACTTTAAGACTCCAAACTTAATACATACTTGCCTACCGAAATTTCGGCAGCATTTCCCCTATATATATAACATCCCAGAGACTTAGCTCGGCTTGGTTCATCAACACAGCAACCCAGAAACAACATCAATAACAACAACAAGCATAACATAATACACGATATGGCTTTACTAGCCGTCTTTCCGGCATAACGAAACATCTGTCATTTCAACCTTACACTTCCAAACCAATCCTACCATTTTCATATTTAACACTTATCAAGATCATTACAACATATTTCAGGGGCATATCATACCATTTTCACAAGATATACACAAGATATACGCAATATACAAGTTTCCTACTAGGGGCAGATTTCGCCCACAACTTCCAATCTTTTAGCATAAACATCCATAACATATTCTTACCTTCCAACTCCATCAATGATAACCATAATTTGCATCTTCCTACTTTCACTTCCGCATTTACATAATTATAATAAACTTGCATGTTTTCCTACAACAACTTAATAATCATTTTTCCATAACAACAAAAACCATTACTCTTTCATTCACTTCACAATTAACACAATTAACATACTAACAAAATTTAGTTCACCTTCCAACATCAACACACACCACACGGCCACATACTATATTCTCCAACTTCCATTAATTCATTCAACTTTCATTTCTAATACAATTCCCACATTAACTACAACTAGATTTCAACATAATTTCAAGTCACCATAGACATTCAACATATACATACATACGGCCATACACACACATTCACAACTCACAAGATTTTCATGCTTTTCATTCATTCCCACACACTACAACATATATACATATATCCCATGGTAAAATTCTTACCTTTTCTCAACTTTTCCACTTGCCACAAATGGTAGTTTCTTGCCAAAATAATTGTATCACCTTGAAGAGAATCTTGGGCTTAGTAGTAATACACCACAACTACAATTTTTTTGGCTCAAGATTGAAGGCTAGAATTATTGTTTTTTCTTTTCTTTCTTTCTTTCTCTCTCACTTACCCGAAATGCCTCTCTTTCTTTTTCTTGTTCTTGCTTTGTGTTTTCTTGAAACTTCTTGAGAGTTATCCACTTATATAATATAATTCATCACATGGAATTAATTCAAGACATGGACTTGGGCCACTTGTACATGCCATGGCCGGTTGGGCTCCCTAGTTGGGCCTTGTTTCTTTTTTTTTTTTAGCCCAATTGTTGGCTAAATAATTGTAATTCATGGCACAAGTTTCCAAAATTCCAACTTTGCCCTTGGCCTCCTTTCGTAATTCCACACCAATGTAATCATAGCCAACACATTCATACCAAGTAAAGTCCAATTATGGCCTTATTCATTACAAGTCAAGTTATCTCAAATTTTTTGAATATGCAAAAATGCTGGATGTAACACATGGCATGGATAGAAGCTGACCCTCAGATTCGATCAAGCTAACTAGCTTCAAGCTAGAAATGTGGTCTGGATGAAATCTCTAGAGCACAATCTGCACTCAAAAAGTGTGCAGTAAGGTAGTATCAGTACAAACACTATGTACTGGTAAGCATCATAGGACGACTAAGATTAGTTCATGTATATAAGCATAAAATCAACCAGATAAATAGATAGGCACTTAATACTCAAATCCAAGTCACTGAATAACCCACAATAGAGTCAGAGCCTAAGATGAAGCTTTTAAACCACTAGTCTGTCAAGTTTCAGTTACATCACCTAATAATCACAAGTCCAAGTTATTTCCCCAGGTAGAGTCACTAATCCACAATTTAACTCAGTCAATGGTCAATTTTTATATCACAATAGGCATTCAACACCCATACCAAAATCAACACCAAACGAGCATATCATAATGCAGAATAAAATTTAATGATGTGCAATGCAAAATATGATAAAGTGCATGCAATGCAATGCAATACACTAGCAAAATACCTCACTCGTCAGTCACTCATCACTCGTGTACGCATATGCTTTAGTGTCTTTGCCCAAAAGTCATGTCCTGTAGGGACCCATGGTGTCAATATACCATTCATTCTAGAACAAATATCGGACCACGAGCTCACATTTAGGCCACATCCTCACCCTCGGTCAAATATGCCTTTTCATATATATATATATATATATATATATATATATATATATATATATATATATATATATATATTTGGACATCACTTTCAATGATCGATTATCAAGTAGTATATCATTTTCATCAAGAAGATCATATTAACTTCTCACCACAATTGCCATAAAAATAGTATCACAAGTTCAACAAGAAGATTATATTAAATTCTTCACTAATTTCACATAATAATGTATGTCTCCACGTATTCCAGTTCATCAGTATGTATATACTATGAACAATTAGCAATATCAATGTCAAACACAAGGCATCATGCCACAAGTCTTTCATGAATCGTTACCGAACCATTACCATCATGTATGAGTGCATGAATGCATAAATGAGTGTATACATGGTAAATCAACGCAAACCAATAAAGCAACAGTGAAGGTACAAGTCACAAGCCACAAGTCATATCAAGACTTAGATTAACTCAACCACGAAATGAATCATACAAACCGTCTAACCCAACATAAGAGTCTATGTCCCTTTTTTACTTCCACATATAGCAAGTACACCTCATAACTAAGTCTTGTATCACCAACATGCTCAATTTTTCTATATATTATCATCAACAGTAAATCATACATCAAGTTTTCATCGACGTACTATCATAAGTTTATATCACAATTCAAGTCTAAACTCATTGTCCTTCCTTTCTCCTATGATTTGTGTCAAAATAAGATAGAACCGAGTACAACACAACAATTTAGGTAATAAGTCTAACCACAATAACAAGGCAACAAGCCACCATCAACAACAATGAACCGAATAGAAATTCATCCCGAATCACCACAGTATGAATACAACTACACCTCATATTTCAGCACATAACGTAATGGCGAAGAGCCTGCAAAATCAGAAGCCATACCAACATAGCTAAAATCTAACCAAAACACCATATCTGAAGACCTAATCATGCTTTCTCCCATCAATTATACACAATACATATGTTTCACTAATCAAAGTTTAATAAAATAAGCCATAACCTACCTGGAATGTCGAGCAACGATCTCGAATCTTCAAACCTTAGCCTTTACTTCCTCTTGTGAGAACCTTGAAATGATTAACGTCTATCAAATATGAATTCTATGTCACAATACAAATCTAAGGATACCCATATTACCATAATTTTACCCAAAACCCAAAAATCGACCCAAAATAGCCAAACCCGAGCCACAAGGGAAAAACTGTAATTTTATTAAAAATTCAGATACAATATAGTCAAAATAATACTCTACGAGTCTACACGAGTCGAACGATACCCATATTGCTATACTTCTAGAAAAATAACCAAAAAAACCCTTAGAATGTGACTCCGGGTTCATAAGGGTAAAACGGGAAACTTAGTGGAAAATTATGTTACCCATCATCTAGTTAACCTTCAATCTTAATTTTATGAAATTCTATTCATCACAAGATATCCAAATTCATCTTTTCTATTTTTAGCTCTAGGGTTCTCCACCCATTAGTTCTTCACAATTAGTGTGTAGGATGACCATGAGATGATGAAAATCAACAATAAATAATGAATACTAGGTTAGAATATTACCCCAAAGTGCTTGTGAATGTTATTCCATTGTTATCTCCCCAAACCCTTCAACTATTGAAGGCTTCATCAATTCTTGGGTTCTAATCTTTCTCCCACCATTAATGGGGCTTAAGCTTGTCATGGGATTTGAAGAAGGGAAGATAATGAATCACATAAGGGTTTGCACTTACCTTCAACGAGGAACTTTACCCTTGCCCTATGAAAATAGCCTTTCACTTTCTAGGGAAGTGTTTTTGGGTTTATGAAGGGAAAGACTCGAAAATTACACTTAAAAATGACTTTTCTGCCCAAAGTTTCACTGCAGCGGGTGCACCCTTCGCAGGAGCGGGTGTACCCTTCGCTACAGCGGGTGCCCAAATTTTTGAAATGTTCAAACCTTCGTTTTAGCCCCCGAAACTCATCCGGAACCTCCCGAACACAAACCATGTATGCATTTTGATTGTAAACCTTGTTACGGACTCAACCGTGACCTCAAAATTCCCAAAAGAGATCATTTTAACCTAGTGTTGACCAATTCAACCCCAACACTATGAAACTAAGCCTTTACTCGAGACTCAAAACATCCCCGAACACCTTGGGACCCAAACCAATGACTTCACTAAGTCATAGGTCGTACTAATGGGACTCGGAGAAAGGGTCAACAAGGTTAAATGGGTCAAAACACTATAACGACCAAACGGGTCATTACCGCAAGTGAGCCGGATATATATTGGCCTGTTTGAGACTACCTGTTGTATTGATCCTGTGTGTTACGAGTTAGTTTCCCACCGGACCGGTCAGGTGTTCATCCAATCTTCTATGGTTTTATGTTGAAGAAGTTACATTCTGATGGTTCCTATATCATTGGTTGGGTTTCAGTTTTGTTCTATGAGAATCCTTCTGTTACATGTTCTAGATATCCAGTTGTTATAGGCTCAGGTATATTTTCCCATTCTCTTTCGTGTTGCTCGAGGATCATTGATTGTTTAATTGGTATCTGATGTAACGGCCTATTTGGTTGTTATTTGTTTTTCGATACTTTTGTTCCTTTCCTGAGTTTTTTAGCTCACATTTGACCCGAGGGGACAGTTGACACGCTTCCTAAGGTCTTTAGATGAAATTTGGGCTTTAAGCGAAAAATAGTTGACTCAAAGTTGACTTTTGGGTAGACGGACCTTTTTTGGGAATCCGTTGATTCCAAGAGGTTGGGATGGTCTTTTAGAACTTGTATGTATGTTCAGTTTGGTTCCCAATGCACTCGGGTGCATTTTGGAACTTGGGTTGGGAAGCTGGTTTTGAGGTATCGAGGGTTGACTCGGTCAACGAGACCTCCGTTGAAAATTCCAAGGCCACGAGTGCGTTCGTAGTGTGTTTTTATGTATGTCTGCATATATGGTATATAAGCAGATGGTCTCGGGTGATAATCGAGATTTCGGGTGGAATTTATGAAACTTGAGGATTCTGGCATCTGGTGCCTGCTATGGCAGCACCAGGATCATGGCAGCGGTACCCTTGCCACTGTAGCAGCCATGTGGAATTTGGAAGGACCGCTGAAGCAATCACGGGACCGCTGAAGCGGTTGACGGGCAGTTAGATTCATTAAATGAGTGTTAAAAGCCCTAAGTCCCTCATTCATTACCATTTCAAAAATAGAGCTATTGGGAGCATTTCAAGGCATTTCTTGGGGGAAAATCATTTTGGTAAATCCTTCCATCTTTATTACTATTCCATATTCCATTAATCACCTTAGGAATCCATTATCATGCTAGTTTCATTAAGAGCTTGAGGAATTAAAGTGGGTTCAATGGGCTCTTCATTCTAGGTTATTAAATCTTTACTTTTTGATTGGGTTAGCTTCATTAAGCACAAACTCGCTCTCGTTGATTCGTTTGACCTCTAATCCTTGTGGAACTTTCTTGGCACTTATATAACACTTCATTAACCATACAATAGGCCCTATAGAAGCCCCTCAAGACATTACTAAATAAATATTAGCTCAATTATAGCGAAAACCTTTCCAAACATGACTTACATCACACTTCCTTCAATGAACTTAGTTTCACATATTCATATGACTTCAAAATCCTATGGTACACACTTTAAGCTATCTAATACTTCCCTTAACCTCGTAAGGACTTCATAATCACCTTAAGCTCGCATTAGTCTACTTACAATGCAACTATCCGAAATCTCTGAGATGTAAAAGCTTATCCTTCCAAGCTCATGAATCTACATTCAAGAGAATTCATACTACTGTTAGGCTTATCGTCATATTCTTTTCTTAAGCCTTCAAATTAAACCCCCTTAGAATCTGCAAAAATTCAGGCAGCATCTCCGCAGTTTATATCCCTAGCCCGAAATCACAATACACACAACCAACACAATAACAACAACACTAACACCAACAAGATTATCATCAATACCAAAATATTCCATAAAATATCCCACATGATGTTTATCAACATACAATAACAATACACACTTCCTTTCTTCCCAATCAAGGAGCATAATCTCATCAACACACCAAAAACATTAGATACCATCCATATACATGGAAATTAGCCCAACAACATGGCTATAACATGTTCAAAACATTCCATAAACTCAACAACTATAACACAACAATTTATGACCCTTCCTCCATAACTATTTTCACTTTTAAAACTTGCTAAACCTTTAAACCAACTCAACATAAGAGATAGGATGAAGAACATACCTTATACTTGAAGAACTTTAGCCACACTAACTTTCTTCAAGACCAAACTCACCACATCATCAAGTAGAAACAAGAACAATCACTTTTCATGAACTAGTTTGGTGTAATCTTGTTGAATTCTTGATTTAAGGGGTTATAGCCATTTGGCAGCTTGGAGGCTTATCTTGAAATGCACATAACTCCCTACTCCGATGTTATTTTGACAAACGGTTTATTGTGTTGGAAACTAGACTTCCTGAACTTCAATTTAGTTTTTTGTTTCACTTCAAAACTCCTGATATACTAGGAGATATACCCCTCTGAAGTTGACGCAAAATTCTGCCAATGTTTTTCCAAATTTTTGACAAACTTATTTTCTTCGATTTACTTGGTCCCGGAATCTTCCGAAACTCTCCATACATGATATTTATCATTAATTATGCTTGATACTGGGCATATCCTTTGGTTCCAAGGTTGTCCTTCTGGGTTACAACTTACGAGATCGTAATTCAGCCTTTATTTCATTTTATGTACTTCCCATGGCTTGTATCTTTCAAAAATTCATGGGACGTCTCCGATACTCCATTAATACGGTGAAATAAGTGATGTGATCATGCTCTAAAGGTGTGAGGTGTAACATCTTTCCTCCCTTAAAACATTTGTCCTCGAATGTTGTAGCTTGCGAGCTTACGATGCTATCATTAATTTCTTAAAATGGTTGTCCTCCTTTAGTTTTTATCTCCATGCTCTTATACTATGGGCTCTCATTAGTCTTCTTTCATACCCTCCCAATTCTTTGTCGAACTCATTCATTAGTTTCATATCCTCATGTTCTTATGTATGTACCCAGTGATCAACTGGTATCTAGCTACCATCCTGGGACCTGCTGCCATTAAAATGGGCCTAACTCCTGATTGCTACGGCTCCCTACCGATCTGTGAGCATTCTTAATTGTTGTACTCTTTTACCTTGCTCCTTATTTCTCTACTAGTAAACAAATTCTCTTGTTCCGATATGGCACCTTTTTTGCTTGCTTCTTTGGTGCTACTTTAGATTATCCCTTTTTGTACCAGCCGACCTTATATGCATACCATATCGTCTCTTTTTAATTCCTTGGTCGGACTGCCCCTCCCCCCCCCCCCCCCCCCCTTAATTCCTTAGAATATCATCATATTCATATTTGGACTTTTCCTTCAATTTTCTCTCCTCAGTTTTAGCATAATTACAAAATAAACTCATGAACATGGAACTAAGATAAAATCCTACTTAATCATAATTTCCTTCCAATACGAGTATGCCTCCCTCCTTAAGTCCTTGGCTCTCTTATACCGATGACTAACTGAGACTTAAACTAACCTCCATTTTTCTTCGGATCCTTATCATCGTCCTTGCACCATTTTATTGGCTATTTCATCATGGCGATTGTTTACATGGTTCTATGTCATACACTCTCATAATTGATATAACCGGCGACTTCCAATTTCACGACTTACGAGGTACTTCCTAATCTCAGACAGGACTGCTGTCTTGCTATCCATAGAAACACTATCTTCCTTTCCTTTGAAGATTATTGAACTTCCTATAAATATTCGTCTTTTAAAGCTTTCATCTATTCTAGTGCTACAAGTTCTTTTTAGTAATCCCGATTGTCCCTTATACTTATCCCTGGTCACATGTGGCCTTTCTCACTCCTTATGTTACCCCTTGGAGTCGAATGACTGGTGACTTCTAAATCCCAATGTAAACCCACATCATATAGGAAATTTCTACAAAACGAGTCTGTGTGCCTGTCATCAAACCGTCCTGATCTTATGTATATATATAAACTTCTAGAGTAAACCTTTCCCTTACTCGTTAACTTCCTTTCTCATATCAATATCTCTTCATTATCTCTTGCTCACCAATACATAAATCGTAATACTGCATTTGAATTCTTAGTGTCAACTTTCCCTATATCTTCAATAAATCTCAATTCTCCAAAATCTCAAATGCAACTCATTCCAGTTCCTTTAATTACTAATCATTATTTCCTCCAGGGGTATTCCCTTAAATTAAATTCAAATCATTCTAAAACTTCTCTTTGAAAGCATCTCATAATTGTTCATTCAATCATGACTTACCAAACATCCGATTGACACATTTTCCCTTCATTCTTTCTCTATAGCTTAGACATTCAAACTATTCAATTCATATAAATTTTGGCAGAGTTTCCTCTGTACTTCTTATTGCCTCATTCCTGCACACAGCCCTGAAAACACATCTAATGCCTCACGGAGCGATCCCAATTACCCATAATATCTAGCTCAAGTTCCTATATCAAAGTCTATAAATATCAATAAGGCAGGAAACATACCTTTCGAGTATCAACTTCGATTCTCATTAATTACCTCATAGCGACATAATCAATTGCTTATCCATATTCAAAACATTTAGGGATAGAATCAGGGATATCACATCCTATAATTAAGCTCTATGGCACGATCTAAGATGATAAATAAAGTTCAATCATTCCTAAATTCCCTGCAGCCTCTTGTTTATAAGTGTGACACGCTTCACACCCATAAACAAGACTCTACTGGACACGTCTGTAGACAATCCTAGGACAGAACTGCTCTGATACCAAGTTTGTCACACCACAAATCTGGAGTGGTGTGACCGGCACTCGATGCCAACTTAGGCTCGAGCTAACCACTCTAAATCTGAAACTCTGGGAGTAACCCCCAACTTAAACCAATAAGACCTACTTGCATGCAAACAATACCAACAGGCCGGCGGGTTGTAATCTGGATATATATATATATATATACTGACCATCTCGTCTGAATTGGGCCACACACCCAAAATATAGATACACCACTGAGCAAGCCGACGAGGCTGGCATGTATACTGTACAATAAAATGAGAGCCGACAAGGCTACATAACATCCCCAACAACGTACAACTGTCCACAGACCTCTAGAGAACGCAAGCTATAGAAAATCTAGCACATGGCCCCGTCATACCCATATATACATGTCAAAATAGCATACCACGAAGGGACTGCAGCTCCGGACCAAGTGGAGCGCACTGACTGCGGCTGAGTGGAAGGCCTACTGAGCTGGATTGCCTCTCTGTTTATCTGAACCTGCGGGCATAAACGCAGCCCCCCGAGCAATAGGGGAGTCAGTACGGATAATGTACTGAGTATGTAAGGCAGAACTGAAATAGTATATCTCAACTCGAATGATAAAGGAGTAACAGACTCAATATATACCTGTAACCAACACGGCGAATCATGTATGTGCATATGAACTTTAATACATCATGAGTGTGTGTGTGTGTGTGTATATATATATATATATATACACACACACACATACCATGAGTGCATACCTTCACCCTGCTCGCAGCCCCTTCGGGCATAAGAGCATAATGGCCCCATCGGGCGGCCCCTTCAGGCATCATAATCATTATATACCAGTTGATCAGGTGGTTCGCGTATATAACGCCATAGCCATTTTCCCTTTCCCTATAAAATCATGTAGTACATATGTATAAGTGTGCAAATGCATGTTAATCTTTGTATCTACAAATAGATCATAGACAAGGTCATACCACATGAGATCATCAAGCTCAAACTTGTTCTCAACTTGGAATTGTTTCCATGAATCATTGGTCTTTCCACTTTCTTAATTTTCTTTGAAACTGAATTTCCTTGATTCACGCAATTGTTTTTCCAACTCTTGATTGATTTCTTCTTCAATAACCTACACATTTGGAACACAAACACTAGAAAAAGAATAAGTTAATTGGTTAGAGCTTGAACAAGAATCTTTCACACTTATGCACTCTATTTTTTTTGTCTCTTCTTTTTCCTCATCTCTCAAGTGCACTTGTTCACTCTCTATTTTACATCTTGAACTCCCTTGACTCAATTTTGTTCAGTCATTTCTACTTCTTGACATTTCACTCTCTTAACTCATCACTTCCTCTCTTTTTTCCTCTCTAGAGTTGTCAAGTTGCTCACCCTTACTTCTTTTTTTCTTTTGTCTCCCATCCTCACTTTTGTTAGGTTTAGAGAAGTTAGTCAATGCAATATCATTCCTTTGTCTTCTTCGGAAAAGTATGTTGCAATAAGTATCACAAGTTCCCACATACTTGCCAAGAATCCCTCTTTTATCCCTTGGAGGACTTCAAACATCAATTCTAATTTTAGGCTTCCCAATCCTGCTTTTGTTTTCCCTCTTGTATTTTTTTCCTTCTCAAACACCTCCATTGATCTTCTCACCCTTGATTGATCTTCATGAATCTCTGTAGGTGACAAGGATATAAGAGCAGTCCTTTTTCCATCATCTTTTACCAAGGAATACCTATTCTTTTCAAGATCATATGAAACTTTCCTATAGAGATACCATGGCTTTCCCAATAAGACGTGACATGTGAATAAGGGAACCACATCACACTAGACCTCATCCTTGTATCTCCCAAGAGTTAATAGCACTAACACCCTCTTCTGTACCTTCACTCCTTTTAAGGTATAGGGTGAAGCATGCTTAACACAAGATAAACCTACTTTTTCAACAAAGTAAGCACTAACTAAATTGTGACAAACAATCTTGTCAATCTTAGTAGCACACACATTAGACAATACTCCCATTCTAGTTTGAAAAACCTTGTTAACTCTAGTAAGCTCATGGCCTCTTCTAGGACTCTTCCCCCAACTAGATCGTACCGGAGTAGGTTTAATAGGACTCACACTCCCAAATTTAACATAATCAAAAAATTCATCATCATAACTAATCTCATCATAATCAGAAGATTCATCACTACAATAATCCTCACAAATGTCATTGCTTTTACTCGAATCACAAATCTGATGTGATTTATCATCTGTTTGGCTAGTATTTAAGTCATCATAGCCACTATACTCTTCACAAGAATCATAATACGTCCCTCTATCATCCTCTGCCTCCGATCCCCAATCATCTCCACTATAATCATTCATTCCTTCACTCCAACCGCTTTCAAAATCTATCGAAGACATGATATAAAACAAGAGAAAACTGTTAGTAGTAACGTTATCTCACATGCACTCCCTTATGTGTATCACTCAAGTAGTAGCTCTCAACACTCGTGTTTCACATTATTAGGATTTTACTCTCAAATAATCTCACCACTCTTGCCTTTTACCACTCAAGGGATGCTTCTCAAATTTCTTCCATGAACCAGCAACTCAGACACTTCAAAGGAAGATCCAAAGTGGTTCAAGAATGGAGTTTAAGTTAAATAAAGAAAAAGAACAACAAAACAATAAAGGACTGGAATAAATAAATGCACAATGAAAATAAAGATAAAAGAACGAAACAAATTGACACGAAATAAAGAAATAGACACAAAATTACTAGAATACACTAAGTATGAACAAATACTTAAAGTATCTAGTAAGAGAACAATAGGATCTTTCTAGCAGATCTAGAATGTATTTAATGAGCTTTTGACTTAAAGGTATTAAATGACCTTTACTCCGACCTTTTAGTTCCTTGATGAGCAAAAGTCAAAGAAGCTTTAAACCTAATGGGATTTTCAAGAGATAACAACTAGATTGGATTTCCAAATAATTTAAAGTAATCAAATCACAAGATAAAGCATTGAACAAACCAAAAACAAGTGAAGACCACTAGAAGATATTGTTCACATCACTATTCACTTGAGCAGATTTATTTTTTACTTTTAGGTTACTTTTCATGCTACAGTAACTTTTTCTTCTTTTCTTTTCTTTTTTCAGAATTTTTTAATTATTTCTAGAGTTTAAATTAATAGATAGGGTGAGTTTAGGAATACCCAACCATCCAAAGCTCTGATACCACTTAATAACAACATGGATAGCGGAAGACTTCAGAATTAGAAATTAGAAAGAGGGAAGGATTGATTCTTGATAGAAAAGAAGAACAAAAGTTCAAGATTTGGTACTTGAAACCTTGCTTAATTGTTACACCTTAGAAAATTTCATGTCGTTGTGTAGTAAGTAGACTAACGCAGGGTAAGATGTATATGATATCCTTACAAATAAGAAGGGGTACTTAACGATTCTAATTAAGATTCCAAAGACATTTGAGGCAAGAGAGGAAAGTTCGTCAAAATGAAACTTCACTGCAGTTCTGCGAAAAGGGGGGGTTTGATGGTCGTTCTTTGTACCGTCAGACGGGTCAACGCTTCATCGATTGTGCCGTAAAATTGATTTAGCGGAAAGACCATTCAACGGAGAAGATCGACGCACCGTCGATCAGTTCAACGGACCGTCCTTCTCACTGTAGAATGAAAGGAAACGAAAGATCGCTCACTGGAAATTTCACGACTTCGACGGTCAGATCGACGCTCCGATTGACGCTTTGTCGTTCGTACCGTATAACACTCGACAGGCAGCTTTTAAATTTTATATAAGGAGGGCCCAAATTCATTTCTTTCATTTCTCATCTTCTTCAACCCTCTCCACACCTCTAGAACCTTCCCCATACTATATCAACATAAACCCATGATAAATCAAAGGTTAAACACCAAAAATTAGTAGAATCAAGTGCAAGGATGTTCTCTAGGGCTTGTAAAGATTAAGAATTCCTTTAAAATGAAAGCTAGGGTTTTCTCCAAGTGGAGTATCTTCATTCAAAGATCGTTCCTACACAATCAAAGGTGAGTTTTATGCTCATTTCCTGTTATTAAGAATATTGAGTGGTTGAAAGACTTGGATTGAGGAGGAAAGTAGAATATGGAGCTCAAATGTGAAAATAATGGTATTTTTGAATAGTGACTTGACTTGAATGATAGTTCTTGACATGTCATGGGTATAATATTGTTATGAATCATATTAAGGATGTTAAGGAAGCATTACATGTGAATGCATACGACGTTGGGTGGTAACTATGGTTATGGATGACTTTGAGAGGGAATTTTGAGAATTGAATAATGTCTAGCTTAACAAAGTTTATTGATTATGATATTATGGATGTTGTTATTGATGTTTGGGAGTTGTTATATTATATGGAGAAAATTGTAGAAACAAAGGAAGTGCTGCCCAATTTTTGTTAGCCCTTAGTTGCCTTAGCTTAGCTTCAAATATGTTTCTGGTTATCTAATCTTGGTACGAATTCTCTTGAATATAGAATCGTGAACTTGGAGGGAAGTGTTTAGTCGGCAAAGTTAGAGCGACGTAAAGGTATGTAAGGGTAGTCCCTTTCTTTCAAAGGCATGACACCTATACTATGATTCCTATATATTTCCATGACTTTCTCATATCCCAAAGTTGAAGGCTAAAGATTTCTAAGAGCTTCCTATGAGAAAGAGATGAGATATGTTCTATGATAATGATGACGATTATGATGATTTTATTCATAGAGATTCTAAAGGTTATGAGATAATGCTATGACGAGAATAATGATCCTATCGCATGATTTTCTTGGTATTACTCATTGTTGATAGTCTCACCTCATAGTACTAGTTCTTTCAAGGTGAGACATGGCGATTATGATTGTTCTATAACATAATCGGAGGTTACCGACCTTACGTCACTCAGATGGAGTTATAGCTTTCATTTGGACTCTCATGCATGCTTTATGATATTATATATACGATTACACCGTGCCTAGTTGGCCGGCAGTTACCCACTACGACAGGCGTAGTGGCCAGCTATGATGATGATTACACCATGTCTAGATAGCATGGGCAGACACCACTAGTAGACGGCATGAGATGTTTACCCCGGATGCGGGCTAATGATGATCACACCATACCAATATGGTCGGGCAGTTTATATATATGTATACATGATATGATGTTTTCTCTTGTTAGCATGCATGATTTTCCCTTAAGAGGCAAACAGTTACAGGTTATATCTTCATCTCATGATCTCTTACTTCTTTATTATGTTGCTATACATGCCTTACATACTCAGTACATTGCTTGTACTAACGTCTTTTGTGGACGTTGTGTTCATGCTCACAAGTAGACAGGGAGACGGCGCAGATGCTTAGGAGCTTACTTAGCAGATTTGCAGGAGCACTCCACTACTCCGGAGTTTCCACTTCTTGGTATATTCTTTTGTGTACATATTCAGGCATAACGGGGTCCTGTCTTGTCCTTATGTTCAGTACTCCAGTTAGAGGCTCATAGATACATACGTGTGGGTAGTAGATGTTATGCGACCTCTCAGTGTACACTTTGTATATCATTTTTTGTAGTCGTGAGGGCTTATGTATATATGCATGTTTTGGGGGTTAATTTACGATCAGTTTATAGTAAATATTACCTTGGAGATTATGTGTGCACAGGTTGAGTATGATAGTTAGCATGATGAGCGGTGCTCGGTAGTCAGCTCTGGGTACCTGTCATGGCCCCCTAGTCGGGTCGTGACATTAATAGTCAAAGAAGCAGTGAATAAATTAAGAAGAAGAAGAATACAAGGGAGGGAACTCAAATGAGGAATCTTACCATTGAAGGATCCAAGTTACAGTTCAAAGTAGAACAAAAAGGGCATAACCCAAAAGAGAACCTCAAAGGTCTCCACAAGCCACAAGACTAATAATACTAATATTCATCAAATTTTGTTATAATGAAGAACAAAACACCTCTTTATATTGGAGCTAAGAAAGGGGTTGCTAGCACTATGTTAAACAAGCTTCCAAGATGGTCAAACTAGTAAATAAGGTGCAATTTCCTAGGTGCATAGAAGACTAAAAATAAAGATAAATTAAATAGCTGAAATTTCCTAGGTGTATAGAAGACTATAAAAAACACTTTGTTCAATGAAGCACTAAAGGCAGTCAACAAATCATTATATAAGTTTATAGAACACTAATTTGGGCTGCTAGACTTGTTACTTCTTTGGACAGATTTTAGCCCACAATCCAACTCATCTTGGTCTTTAATTTGGGCCTCCAAATAGTTGTAATACTTTCCCAAAAGATCTACTTTGGACTGGAGCTCTTCTTCCATTATAAGACATGTTTCCAATACTAATTGAATCCCATTAAAACATCTTGAGATTCTCTGGTTCCCAATGGATTTAAGCCTTCGTGGATACTGTCAAGTCCCTTAAAGCTCAATAGCACCTATTACACAATTCTAACAAAGGTACATAGATGGAATCACAATTAGAACCTAACTATTAAAAAGAAAGAACTTAATGATAAATCTTGATAAGCTTGGGTTCATCGTTAGTGTGTAGTTAGCTCTCTAGAGACTCAGGTGTTGAATGCACTTGTTCTTGAGGTCTCAAGTTGGATAGAGTGATTTTGGTTAAGCTCCAATGCTTGTTCGTGTTGTGTTTATATAGAACTAGTTTTGTTCCTTGTCTTGTTCAAATCCAAGCAAGAATTGGTTTCATAATTGCACCCAAAAACCAATCCTTATTTGACTTGGATTCCTTTTTTCCTTGTATGTGCGTCGACATCCGATCACCATCTTGTAAGTCTATACCTGAAATACTTACATGAACCAATACATATGGCTAGAAGAAGATTCTTACCTTAGTTGTTGTAACCCTAGGTTTTCCTCACTTGAATCCTTTGGACGAAATCCTTTGATTCACTATAATCAACGAGAAATTGACGTTAGAATCACGTAATCGACGATGGAATAACCTTAATAGATTTTAGTATTCACTTACCTTAAAAGATAAAGATGAGGAGATTGGAATAGGGTCTGCTAGGGTCAAGTTCCAAATGAGAGTAATGAGCAAAGTGAGATAAAATCTGATTTGGAGGGGGGTATATATAAAATGTTTTGCTTGGTGAACCCCACTTTCACTTCATCATATTGTCTCCTTGATCATAGTTAAAAAGGAAAAGAAAGGTATTATCCTTTATGCAATTGCTGCCCATGTTCACATCACATTGGTTCTAAACTATGTGACATTTTATATTAATACACACTCAGCTGCTTTACTAGTTGTACTCTGCAGCTTAGTTTGTACTTTATGAGACATCTTTCAGTAAAATATTCATAGCTCTAGTAGAGATGTCCAAATGACAAACGATTTGAAGCGACATAAACTAGACTCGAAGACCTTTAATAGGATAGGCAATTCACCCCATACATTTTTATATACAAGGAGATATGCCTGTTTTAAATTAGACATTGTGCGAGCTCATTTGAAATATTGGTTCGTAGTATAGCTTCCAACTTGACTTTGTACTAGGGGTCTCCTTATACGTTAATCAACGTCCAAAATACGTCCTACATTTTTATGATGATCACATTGTTAGGATAAGACTACTAAAGAACTCAAAGAACAGGTTTTTAGGCAACTATTGTCACGACCCGACTAGGGGCCGTGACGGGTACCCGGGGCTAACCACCGAGCACCACTCGTCCTACTACTTATCATGCTCATTAAACGTTCTTTTATCACTTTCATACTCAAATCAAAAGAAAATCATTTTTCTTCTGAGGACATAAATTCTTTTATATATACATAAGCCTTTCGGCCATCAAAATAATATATACATACATACAGAATAGCAACCTCGTGAGACAATATAACCCACACTGCGCATCTACGAGCCTCTACTGGAGTGCTAGACATAAGGACGGGTGTTACACCTCGGAAAATTTCCCGTTGGTACGCAAGTAAATGAACTAATGATGTGTGCAAGGAGTGCGAGTGTATAATGTTTCATGGGAAATGTATGTGAAGGGATGTGGATGATTAGAATGAAAAGTCGAGAAATGAGAAAAATTGAAAGTTGGCAAAGCTGCCCAGTGGTCATATATTGCAAAATACGGACCGTAAAGTGCAACACGGTCCGTAAACTGGCAGTCGTAAACTGCCATGCAAAAGCTTCAGCCTTCTGCCAGTGGTCGTATAGTGCAAAATACGGACCGTAAAGTGCAATACGGTCCGTAAACTTGAAGTCGTAAACTGGCATGTCCAACTTCAACTTTCTGCCAGCTGAGGAAGAGGTATAATACGACCTGGTGGACGGACCGTAAAGTAATTTACGGCCCGTAAACCATGGTCGTAAATCACCATGCATGCAGGCCAAAGTCTCTGGTCCTGCTTAAGCTTAAAGATGACCACGAGGGATGGTCCGTAAAGTGGAATACGGACCGTAAACCTCCATGGACGACCACTGTTCACCCAGCACAGATTTTCCAATTCATTAAATATGAGGATCAAGACTTGTCTTATTTCATTTCCACATTACACCACTTCTCTCTATAACTTCTCTCTACATTTATTATATGAGTTTTCAAGGATTATAAGCCATCAATAACATCAAGACAAGTGAATCAAGGATAAGGGAATCATCAAGGATCATCCAAGTCAAGAAATCCAAATGGAGAAAACCTAGGGTTTTGCTCAAAGAAGAATATTATCAACCAAAGCTTGTTCCTACAACTTCTAAGGTAAGATTAATTATTTTTACAAGATGTTTAAGGTATTGGAGAATTAAAATACATGGATTGTAGGAAATGTGGTCAACTAGGTCATAAATGATGAATAGTGACATTTTGAGAAATAGTTTGAATTGAGTTATGAATGTTGTTGTGTTGTGATATGAATGTGTTATAAATGGTATTAAGATCATGAACTAAACACTTTAGACGAATGGACGAAGATGGGTGTTATAATCATGAATGTGGGTGAATTAGAGGCAAATTGAGGAATCTAGATAATGTGGATAATGTGAATGACTAATGGCCATTGTTATGATATTGATGAAGGTATAAACGCTAGCATTGGAAGCAAACGTGCAAGTGTAGAATAGTTCGACGGAAAGGTATGTAAGGCCAACCCTTCTTTCATAAGGCATGGTTCTTGGCCAAATTCCTAATTCCTCTATATGAGTATGTTGTCTTCACATGGTTGACATTCCGAGCTCATAAGCTCACGACCCTTGATATGTACTATGATTATACTATGTTCCTCGTATGATGAGTAAGTCCATAATGTAGATGTAATGATAATGATGAGGATAGTAATGATGACGAGAGTAAAATGAGATTAGAGATGCTTACAAGCTATGATATATGTATATGTATGCCTATGAAGGGCTATGATAAGACCCCGAGCTTATGATGCCGGGTAAGACTATATGTATAAGACTATGTATAAAGTATGTATACGATTACGAAACGCGCGCACACCTCTGCAGATGGTACGGATAACCCTGATGCCTTGGTAGGGCCAGGTATGTATGACCTTGAGCCTTGGTTGGCCAAGCATGTGTAAGACACCGATCCTATGAGGTCGGGTATGCTATGTAAATGCTATGTATATGAAATGACTATGTATATACTATGAATATGAATGTGATAAGACTATGTATAAGAATACGAATAAGGACATGTATACGAATATGAGCACAAGTATGGTACGGGTATTATTATTATGGGATACGAACGACGATGTATGCAAGTAAGCGACATGATGATGATGATATTACTGTCTCCCCTCCTATGCTATTTTCAAATGATATCTATTATACTTCTATATTGATGTTGATCATGCTTTACATACTCAGTACATTCTTGGTACTGACGTCCTTTTGTTTGTGGACGCTGCGTCATGCCCGCAGGTGCACAGGGAGACAGACTTGATCCATAGCTGCTTATTCAGAGATTGCATAGCAGAGCTCCATTTCTTTCGGAGCCGTAGCTTTTGGGTACTTATTATTTTGTTTATATAATTATGGGCATAGCGGGGTCCTGTCCCGCTCATACGATATGTCATACTCTTAGAGGCTCGTAGTCATGTGTACGTGGGTAGAGATGCTCGGCCATATCGACCCATGTTTTGTATATCTTTTGTTAGCCACGTCGGCCTTGTACTTATGGTGTGGCCTAGATGCCTATGATATGTTAAATGATGATGGTCGTCTAATGGGATCAATATGATTAATGATAAGAAAAGCACGAATTGACTTATGGTTCACCTAGATATTATGTTATGTACTATAAGGGGGTGCCCGGGTGGGGTAGCACCGGGTGCTCGTCGCGGCCCCCTAGCCGGGTCGTGACAAAAGTGGTATCAGAGCAGTTCAGTCCTAGGATGTGTCTACGAGCCGTGTCTAGTAGAGTCTTGGTTATGGGTGTGTTGCGCGCCACACTTATAAACGAGAAGCTGCGAACATTTTAGGAATATATGACCTTCTTTCTACATAAGAATCGTGCGATAGAGCTATGATGTAAGAAATTCTTGTTCCTAAATCGTGTGTTGTGTATTTCAGAGATGCCTAAAAAGAAAAAGGCTACAGTAGCCCAAAAGGGCAAGACGGTGGCAGAAAAGCGGGCTGAAAGAGCACCGCCACCGGTAGTAGAGGAAGATGAGTCACAGAGTGCGGCTCATCCCAGACAGTGCATATTACCGAGGAGCACGTGGGAGCCTCAACCCCAGCTCCAGCTCCTCCACCTAACTCTTCGGGCCAAGACGTAAGAGAGGAAATTAATTTGTTGACTCAGTTGGTTGCGGCCCAGACTCAGAGGCCAAGCGCAAGGCAAGGTGACAGGGCTGTTAGTGCAAGGGCCCGTGACTTCATTTCTTTGAAACCCTCGGAATTCTTTGGGTCGAAATCGGAGGAGGATCCCCAGGACTTTATTGATGGTATACTAAGGACGCTCCGGTTGATACGTGCTTCAGACATTGAGTCGGTAGAGCTAGCGTCCTTTAGATTGAGAGATATCTCGATCCAGTGGTATACCGTATGGATGGCTTCGCGGGGAGCCAATGCGCCTCCGCCGGTATGGCAAGATTTTATCGATGCTTTTCTCCGTCACTACATGCCTCCAGAAGTTCGGCGAGCTAGGGCCGATAAATTCTTGAATCTGAGGCAAGGTAGCATGAGTGCTACAGAGTATAGTCTCCGCTTCGATTCCTTGGCTATGTATGCTTTGGCCATGGTAGCGGATATGGGCGATCGGGTGCACCGGTTTGTGAAAGGCCTAGGGCCACACTTGATGGATAAATGCTTGACTGTGTCCCTTCAGGATGGCATGGATATTGCACGCATTCAGGCACATGCTCAGGAATTAGAGGAACACCTACAGCAGCGGAGAAATGAACGTGAGCAGGATAGGGGCCATAACAAGAGGGCCAGACCTTCGGGTTCGAGGAGCGAGTCCAGGGGTGGACACAGACAGCAGCTTCCCAGCCATTCAGGCTATTCTATGACCAGTCCACCTCCACGGTTTTCAGGCCAGGGCCTTGATAGATCTGCTCGTTCAGGGCCGAGTCCGAGTTATACAGGACCTCAGTTCAGAGGTGATTTGGGCCAGTCAAGGCCACCCGTACCACCGTGTTCCCAGTGTGGGAAGATGCATTGGGGTCGATGCCGATTTGGTTCAGATGATTGCTATTCATGTGGTCGGCCAGGCCATATTATTCGTGATTTCCCCTCAGTACATGGTAGAAGTAGGACCCAGCCATCAGGGTCGGTAGCCGGATCTTCGGCATCTGTACGCCCTACGGGGCCAGGTTCACATGCGCCAGTCGGCCATGGTAGAGGTAGAGGCAGAGCTCCCAGTACTAGCGGTCCTCAGCACCGTATTTATGCTTTGGCTGGACGCCAAGATCTTGAGTCTTCTCCTGATGTGGTCACAGGTATATTATCGGTATTCTCTCATGATGTATATGCTTTGATTGATCCGGGCTCCATATTATCATATGTTACTCCATATATTGCGGGTCGATTTATAATTGAGCCGGAGTCTATCAAACCTTTTGAGGTGTCCACACCCGTGGGTGACTCGGTAATAGCTAGACGAGTATATAGGAATTGTGTGATTGTGATTTGTGATCGTCGTACCGTGATTGATTTGCATGAGCTAGAGATGGTAGATTTTGATGTCATTATGGGCATGGATTGGTTGGCTTCTTGTTATGCCAATGTTGATTGTAGAATGAAGATGGTTCGTTTCCAATTTCCGGGAGAACCAGTCTTAGAATGGAAGGGAAATTCGGCATCACCAAAAGGTAGGTTTATCTCCTATCTAAAGGTAAGAAAGATGATCACGAAAGGGTGTATTTATCACCTAGTGCGAGTTCAAGATGTAGAAGCTGAGTCGCCGACTCTTCAGACAGTTCCGGCAGTGAACGAATTTCCGGATGTGTTCCCAGAAGAGCTTTCAGGCCTTCCTCCCGAACGAGAGATTGATTTTGCGATTGATGTGTTGCCAGACACTAAACCCATATCTATTCCTCCCTATAGGATGGCACCCGCAGAGTTGAAAGAGTTGAAGGAGCAATTGAAAGACTTGCTTGAAAAAGGCTTCATTAGGCCTAGTTCATCCCCGTGGGGAGCACCCGTATTGTTCGTCCGGAAGAAGGATGACTCCTTGAGAATGTGCATTGATTATCGGCAATTGAATAAAGTGACAATTAAGAACAAGTATCCCCTCCCGAGGATTGATGATTTATTTGATCAATTACAAGGTGCCAAATGGTTTTGAAAGATCGATTTGAGGTCCGGGTATCACCAAGTAAGAGTTAGGGAGAAAGATATCCCTAAGACAGCTTTCAGAACGAGATATGGCCATTTCGAGTTCCGAGTAATGTCGTTTGGGCTAACTAATGCACCGGCAGTGTTTATGGACTTAATGAACAATGTATTCAGCCCTATTCTGGATCTATTCGTGATTGTATTCATCGATGATATCCTAGTGTATTCTAGATCCGAGGAAGAACATGCGGATCACTTGCGTATTGTCCTTGGAGTTCTTCGAACTCGAGAGTTATTCGCGAAGTTTTCCAAATGCGAGTTTTGGTTGAACTCAGTGGCATTTCTGGGCCACATTGTTGCAGCCGACGGTATTCGAGTGGATAGCCAAAAGATTGAGGCAGTGAAGACTTGGCCAAGGCCCACGACCCCTACGGAGGTTCGTAGCTTTTTAGGTTTAGCAGGTTATTACAGAAGATTTGTTGAGGATTTCTCTTCTATTTCTGCACCGCTCACCAAGTTGACTCAGAAGTCAGCTAAGTTTCAATGGACAGATGCTTGCGAGCGTAGTTTCCAAGAGTTGAAAGACCGACTGACCTCAGCCCCAGTCTTGACACTTCCAGAGGGATTGGAAGGATATGTTATTTATTGTGATGCTTCAGGCGTCGGGCTAGGCTGTGTATTGATGCAAAATGGTAAGGTGATTGCGTATGCTTCTAGGCAATTACGGAAACAATAGCAGAATTATCCTACCCATGACTTAGAATTGGCCGCGGTGGTCCATGCTTTAAAGATATGGAGACATTACTTATACGGTGTCCACGTGGATATTTATACAGATCATAAGAGTCTCCAGTATATCTTCAAGCAGAAAGAGTTGAATTTGCGGCAACAACGATGGCTAGAGTTGCTAAAAGACTATGATGTCGAAATCCTGTACCACCCCGGAAAGGAAAATGTTGTGGATGATGCTATTAGTCGTAGGTCGATGGGAAGTCTAAGTGATGTACGACCAGAAAAGAAAGAGATGGCCTGTAATCTTCAGCAGTTAGCTAGCCTAGGAGTCCGAGTGGTGGACTCAGGTAGCAGCGGAGCTACTATTCAAAATTCAGCAGTTTCATCGTTAATAGCGGAAGTAAAAGAGCGACAATATGAGGATCCCATGCTAATGCAGTACAGAGATACACTCCCTCAGAATGAGGGGTCAGCATTTGACATTTCGGAAGACGGAGTTCTCCGATGTCGAGGCAGGTTATGTGTTCCCGATATGGCAGGTCTACGCCATCAGATTTTGAGAGAAGCTCATTGTTCCCGTTACTCCGTTCACCCCGGAGCGACGAAAATGTATCATGATCTTAAGACTATATATTGGTGGAATGGGATGAAGAAAGACGTAGCGGAATTCGTAGCTCAGTGTCCTAATTGCCAACAAGTGAAGTTAGAACACCAAAAGTCGGGTGGCTTATTGCAAGATATAGAAATCCCAACTTGGAAGTGGGAAGTGATTAATATGGATTTCATTACAGGGTTACCACATTCTCGACGTAAATATGATTCTATATGGGTGATCGTGGATAGACTCACAAAGTCAGCGCATTTCTTACCGGTCAGAACGACCTATATGGCAGAAGATTATGCAAAGCTTTATCTTAAAGAGATAGTGAGACTCCATGGCGTTCCGGTATCTATTATCTCCGATAGAGGAACTCAGTTTACAGCCATGTTTTGGGGGTCTTTCCAAGAAGGTTTAGGGACCCAAGTGCGCCTAAGCACGGCATTTCACCCACAGACCGATGGGCAAGCTGAACGTACTATTCAGACTCTTGAAGATATGTTACGGGCATGTATGATAGATTTTGAAGGAAATTGGGATGACCATTTGCCACTCATTGAGTTTGCTTACAATAACAGTTATCATTCTAGCATTCAAATGGCACTGTATGAAGCTCTATATGGGGGAAAGTGTAGATCCCCAATTGGGTGGTTTGAAACCGGAGAAGCCAAGTTGATAGGGCCAGATTTGGTCCAGCAAGCAATAGAGAAAGTCGAGCTTATACAAGATCGATTGTTAGCGGCTCAAAGTCGCCAGAAGTCCTATGCAGATAATCGTCGAAGGGACTTAGAGTTCCAAGTTAAGGATTGGGTATTCTTGAAAGTGTCGCCAATGAAAGGCGTTATGAGATTTGGAAAAAAGGGGAAGCTCAGTCCCCGGTATATCGAACCCTATGAGATTATACGCAAAGTAGGCAAAGTGGCCTATGAGCTAGATCTACCTCCAGATTTGGAGTCAGTCCATCCTGTATTTCATGTCTCGATGCTTCGGAAGTGTGTTGGAGATCCTACGAGGATCGTCCCAGTGAATGATATTCAAGTGACAGAAAAGTTAACTTATGATGAAATACCCATTGCCATATTAGATAGGCAAGTACGGAGGCTTAGAAACAAAGAAGTGGCCTCAATTAAAGTTCTGTGGAGAAATGACAATCGAGAGGAAATGACATGGGAAGCAGAAGAGAATATACGATCCAAATACCCACATTTATTTCAGCCCTTGGAAGAAGTCCAAGATGAGACGTCAAAATCATAAGGTATGCATGTTTTCCCTTTTATACATTCAGGTCGTGTGTGGCCAAATTTCTAGTACTGTTGTATTATTGCCCTGTGAGGCATTGTTATTGTGGGTTGTTGTGACAGGGTGGTAGTGCCACATTACAGAGAAAACTCTGGCGAAATTTTTATAGAATTCCCCAAGCCATTAACATTCGAGGACGAATGTTCCTAAGGGGGTAGAATGTTACACCTCGGAAACTTTCCCGTTGGTACGCAAGTAAATGAACTAATGATGTGTGCGAGGAGTGCGAGTGTATAATGTTTCATGGGAAATGTATGTGAAGGGATGTGGATGATTAGAATGAAAAGTCAAGAAATGAGAAAAATTGAAAGTTGGCAAAACTGCCCAGTGGTCGTATATTGCAAAATACGGACCGTAAAGCGCAACACGGTCCGTAAACTGGCAGTCGTAAACTGCCATGCAAAAGCTTCAGCCTTCTGCCAGTGGTCGTATAGTGCAAAATACGGACCGTAAAGTGCAATACAGTCCGTAAACTTGAAGTCGTAAACTGGCATGTCCAACTTCAACTTTCTGCCAGCTGAGGAAGAGGTATAATACGACCTGGTGGACGGACCGTAAAGTAATTTACGGCCCGTAAACCATGGTCGTAGATCACCATGCATGCAGGCCAAAGCATTTGGTCCTGCTTAAGCTTAAAGACGACCACGAGGGACGGTCCGTAAAGTGAAATACGGACCGTAAACCTCCATGGACGACCACTGTTCACCCAGCACAGATTTTCCAATTAATTAAATATGAGGATCAAGACTTGTCTTATTTCATTTCCACATTACACCACTTCTCTCTATAACTTCTCTCTACATTTATTATATGAGTTTTCAAGGATTATAAGCCATCAATAACATCAAGACAAGTGAATCAAGGATAAGGGAATCATCAAGGATCATCCAAGTCAAGAAATCCAAATGGAGAAAAACTAGGGTTTTGCTCAAAGAAAAATATTATCAACCAAAGCTTGTTCCTACAACTTCTAAGGTAAGATTCATGATTTTTACAAGATGTTTAAGGTATTGGAGAATTAAAATACATGGATTGTAGGAAATGTGATCAACTAGGTCATGAATGATGAATAGTGACATTTTCAGAAATAGTTTGAATTGAGTTATGAATGTTGTTGTGTTGTGATATGAATGTGTTATAAATGGTATTAAGATCATGAGCTAAACACTTTAGACTAATGGACGAAGATGGGTGTTATAATCATGAATGTGGGTGAATTAGAGGCAAATTGAGGAATCTAGATAATGTGGATAATGTGAATGACTAATGGCCATTGTTATGATATTGATGAAGGTATAAACGCTAGCATTGGAAGGGAACGTGCAAGTGTAGAATAGTTCGACGGAAAGGTATGTAAGGTTAACCCTTCTTTCATAAGGCATGGTTCTTGGCCAAATTCCTAATTCCTCTATATGAGTATGTTGTCTTCACATGGTTGACATTCCGAGCTCATTAGCTCACGACCCTTGATATGTACTATGATTATACTATATTCCTCGTATGACGAGTAAGTCCATAATGTAGATGTAACGATAATGATGAGGATAGTAATGATGACGAGAGTAAAATGAGATTAGAGATGCTTACGAGCTATGATATATGTATATGTATGCCTATGAAGGGCTATGATAAGACCCCGAGCTTATGATGCCGGGTAAGACTATATGTATATGACTATGTATAAAGTATGTATACGATTACGAAATGCGCGCACACCTCTGCAGATGGTACGGATAACCCTGATGCCTTGGTAGGGCCAGGTATGTATGACCTTGAGCATTGGTTGTCCAAGCATGTGTAAGACACCGATCCTATGAGGTCGGGTATGCTATGTAAATGCTATGTATATGAAATGACTATGTATATACTATGAATATGAATGTGATAAGACTATGTGTAAGAATACGAATAAGGACATGTATACGAATATGAGCACAAGTATGGTACGGGTATTATTATTATGGGATACGAACGACGATGTATGAAAGTAAGCGACATGATGATGATGATGATATTACTGTCTCCCCTCCTATGCTATTTTCATATGATATATATTATGCTTCTATATTGATGTTGATCATGCTTTACATACTCAGTACATTCTTCGTACTGACGTCCTTTTGTTTGTGGACGCTGCGTCATGCCCGCAGGTGCACAGGGAGACAGACTTGATCCATAGCTGCTTATTCAGAGATTGCATAGCAGAGCTCCATTTCTTTCGGAGTCGTAGCTTTTGGGTACTTATTATTTTGTTTATATAATTATGGGCATAGCGGGGTCCTGTCCCGCTCATACGATATGTCATACTCTTAGAGGCTCGTAGTCATGTGTACGTGGGTAGAGATGCTCGGCCATGTCGGCCCATGTTTTGTATATCTTTTGTTAGCCACGTCGGCCTTGTACTTATGGTGTGGCCTAGATGCCTATGATATGTTAAATGATAATGGTCGTCTAATGGGATCAATATGATTAATGATAAGAAAAGCACGAATTGACTTATGGTTCACCTAGATATTATGTTATGTACTATAAGGGGGTGCCCGGGTGGGGTAGCACCGGGTGCTCGTCGCGGCCCCTTAGCCGGGTCGTGACAAAAGTGGTATCAGAGCAGTTTAGTCCTAGGATGTGTCTACGAGCCGTGTCTAGTAGAGTCTTGGTTATGGGTGTGTTGCGCGCCACACTTATAAACGAGAAGCTGCGGACATTTTAGGAATATATGACCTTCTTTCTTCATAAGAATCGTGCGATAGAGCTATGATGTAAGAAATTCTTGTTCCTAAATCGTGTGTTGTGTATTTCAGAGATGCCTAAAAAGAAAAAGGCTACAGTAGCCCAAAAGGGCAAGACGGTGGCAGAAAAGCGGGCTGAAAGAGCACCGCCACCGGTAGTAGAGGAAGATGAGTCACAGAGTGCGGCTCATCCCAGACAGTGCCTATTACCGAGGAGCACGTGGGAGCCTCAGCCCCAGCTCCAGCTCCTCCACCTAACGCTTCGGGCCAAGACGTAAGAGAGGCCATTAATTTGTTGACTCAGTTGGTTGCGGCCCAGACTCAGAGGCCAAGCGCAGGGCAAGGTGACAGGGCTGTTAGTGCAAGGGCCCGTGACTTCATTTCTTTGAAACCCTCGGAATTCTTTGGGTCGAAATCGGAGGAGGATCCCCAGGACTTTATTGATGGTATACTAAGGACGCTCCGGTTGATACGTGTTTCAGACACTGAGTCGGTAGAGCTAGCGTCCTATAGATTGATAGATATCTCGATCCAGTGGTATACAGTATGGATGGCTTCGCGGGGAGCCAATGCGCCTCCACCGGTATGGCAAGATTTTATCGATGCTTTTCTCCGTCACTACATGCCTCCAGAAGTTCGGCGAGCTAGGGCCGATAAATTCTTGAATCTGAGGCAAGGTAGCATGAGTGCTACAGAGTATAGTCTCCGCTTCGATTCCTTGGCTATGTATGCTTTGGCCATGGTAGCGGATATGGGCGATCGGGTGCACCAGTTTGTGAAAGGCCTAGGGCCACACTTGATGGATAAATGCTTGACTGTGTCCCTTCAGGATGACATGGATATTGCACGCATTCAGGCACATGCTCAGGAATTAGAGGAACACCTACAGCAGCGGAGAAATGAACGTGAGCAGGATAGGGGCCATAACAAGAGGGCCAGACCTTCGGGTTCGAGGAGCGAGTCCAGGGGTGGACACAGACAGCAGCTTCCCAGCCATTCAGGCTATTCTATGACCAGTCCACCTCCACGGTTTTCAGGCCAGGGCCTTGATAGATCTGCTCGTTCAGGGCCGAGTCCGAGTTATACAGGACCTCAGTTCAGAGGTGATTTGGGCCAGTCAAGGCCACCCGTACCACCGTGTTCCCAGTGTGGGAAGATGCATTGGGGTCGATGCCGATTTGGTTCAGATGATTGCTATTCATGTGGTCGGCCAGGCCATATTATTCGTGATTTCCCCTCAGTACATGGTAGAAGTAGGACCCAGCCATCAGGGTCGGTAGCCGGATCTTCGGCATCTGTACGCCCTACGGGGCCAGGTTCACATGCGCCAGTCGGCCATGGTAGAGGTAGAGGCAGAGCTCCCAGTACTAGCGGTCCTCAGCACCGTATTTATGCTTTGGCTGGACGCCAAGATCTTGAGTCTTCTCCTGATGTGGTCACAGGTATATTATCGGTATTCTCTCATGATGTATATGCTTTGATTGATCCGGGCTCCATATTATCATATGTTACTCCATATATTGCGGGTCGATTTATAATTGAGCCGGAGTCTATCAAACCTTTTGAGGTGTCCACACCCGTGGGTGACTCGGTAATAGCTAGACGAGTATATAGGAATTGTGTGATTGTGATTTGTGATCGTCGTACCGTGATTGATTTGCATGAGCTAGAGATGGTAGATTTTGATGTCATTATGGGCATGGATTGGTTGGCTTCTTGTTATGCCAATGTTGATTGTAGAATGAAGATGGTTCGTTTCCAATTTCCGGGAGAACCAGTCTTAGAATGGAAGGGAAATTCGGCATCACCAAAAGGTAGGTTTATCTCCTATCTAAAGGTAAGAAAGATGATCACGAAAGGGTGTATTTATCACCTAGTGCGAGTTCAAGATGTAGAAGCTGAGTCGCCGACTCTTCAGACAGTTCCGGCAGTGAACGAATTTCCGGATGTGTTCCCAGAAGAGCTTTCAGGCCTTCCTCCCGAACGAGAGATTGATTTTGCGATTGATGTGTTGCCAGACACTAAACCCATATCTATTCCTCCCTATAGGATGGCACCCGCAGAGTTGAAAGAGTTGAAGGAGCAATTGAAAGACTTGCTTGAAAAAGGCTTCATTAGGCCTAGTTCATCCCCGTGGGGAGCACCCGTATTGTTCGTCCGGAAGAAGGATGACTCCTTGAGAATGTGCATTGATTATCGGCAATTGAATAAAGTGACAATTAAGAACAAGTATCCCCTCCCGAGGATTGATGATTTATTTGATCAATTACAAGGTGCCAAATGGTTTTGAAAGATCGATTTGAGGTCCGGGTATCACCAAGTAAGAGTTAGGGAGAAAGATATCCCTAAGACAGCTTTCAGAACGAGATATGGCCATTTCGAGTTCCGAGTAATGTCGTTTGGGCTAACTAATGCACCGGCAGTGTTTATGGACTTAATGAACAATGTATTCAGCCCTTTTCTGGATCTATTCGTGATTGTATTCATCGATGATATCCTAGTGTATTCTAGATCCGAGGAAGAACATGCGGATCACTTGCGTATTGTCCTTGGAGTTCTTCGAACTCGAGAGTTATTCGCGAAGTTTTCCAAATGCGAGTTTTGGTTGAACTCAGTGGCATTTCTGGGCCACATTGTTGCAGCCGACGGTATTCGAGTGGATAGCCAAAAGATTGAGGCAGTGAAGACTTGGCCAAGGCCCACGACCCCTACGGAGGTTCGTAGCTTTTTAGGTTTAGCAGGTTATTACAGAAGATTTGTTGAGGATTTCTCTTCTATTTCTGCACCGCTCACCAAGTTGACTCAGAAGTCAGCTAAGTTTCAATGGACAGATGCTTGCGAGCGTAGTTTCCAAGAGTTGAAAGACCGACTGACCTCAGCCCCAGTCTTGACACTTCCAGAGGGATTGGAAGGATATGTTATTTATTGTGATGCTTCAGGCGTCGGGCTAGGCTGTGTATTGATGCAAAATGGTAAGGTGATTGCGTATGCTTCTAGGCAATTACGGAAACAATAGCAGAATTATCCTACCCATGACTTAGAATTGGCCGCGGTGGTCCATGCTTTAAAGATATGGAGACATTACTTATACGGTGTCCACGTGGATATTTATACAGATCATAAGAGTCTCCAGTATATCTTCAAGCAGAAAGAGTTGAATTTGCGGCAACAACGATGGCTAGAGTTGCTAAAAGACTATGATGTCGAAATCCTGTACCACCCCGGAAAGGAAAATGTTGTGGATGATGCTATTAGTCGTAGGTCGATGGGAAGTCTAAGTGATGTACGACCAGAAAAGAAAGAGATGGCCTGTAATCTTCAGCAGTTAGCTAGCCTAGGAGTCCGAGTGGTGGACTCAGGTAGCAGCGGAGCTACTATTCAAAATTCAGCAGTTTCATCGTTAATAGCGGAAGTAAAAGAGCGACAATATGAGGATCCCATGCTAATGCAGTACAGAGATACACTCCCTCAGCATGAGGGGTCAGCATTTGACATTTCGGAAGACGGAGTTCTCCGATGTCGAGGCAGGTTATGTGTTCCCGATATGGCAGGTCTACGCCATCAGATTTTGAGAGAAGCTCATTGTTCCCGTTACTCCGTTCACCCCGGAGCGACGAAAATGTATCATGATCTTAAGACTATATATTGGTGGAATGGGATGAAGAAAGACGTAGCGGAATTCGTAGCTCAGTGTCCTAATTGCCAACAAGTGAAGTTAGAACACCAAAAGTCGGGTGGCTTATTGCAAGATATAGAAATCCCAACTTGGAAGTGGGAAGTGATTAATATGGATTTCATTACAGGGTTACCACGTTCTCGACGTAAATATGATTCTATATGGGTGATCGTGGATAGACTCACAAAGTCAGCGCATTTCTTACCGGTCAGAACGACCTCTATGGCAGAAGATTATGCAAAGCTTTATCTTAAAGAGATAGTGAGACTCCATGGCGTTCCGGTATCTATTATCTCCGATAGAGGAACTCAGTTTACAGCCATGTTTTGGGGGTCTTTCCAAGAAGGTTTAGGGACCCAAGTGCGCCTAAGCACGGCATTTCACCCACAGACCGATGGGCAAGCTGAACGTACTATTCAGACTCTTGAAGATATGTTACGGGCATGTATGATAGATTTTGAAGGAAATTGGGATGACCATTTGCCACTCATTGAGTTTGCTTACAATAACAGTTATAATTCTAGCATTCAAATGGCACTGTATGAAGCTCTATATGGGGGAAAGTGTAGATCCCCAATTGGGTGGTTTGAAACCGGAGAAGCCAAGTTGATAGGGCCAGATTTGGTCCAGCAAGCAATAGAGAAAGTCGAGCTTATACAAGATCGATTGTTAGCGGCTCAAAGTCGCCAGAAGTCCTATGCAGATAATCGTCGAAGGGACTTAGAGTTCCAAGTTAAGGATTGGGTATTCTTGAAAGTGTCGCCAATGAAAGGCGTTATGAGATTTGGAAAAAAGGGGAAGCTCAGTCCCCGGTATATCGAACCCTATGAGATTATACGCAAAGTAGGCAAAGTGGCCTATGAGCTAGATCTACCTCCAGATTTGGAGTCAGTCCATCCTGTATTTCATGTCTCGATGCTTCGGAAGTGTGTTGGAGATCCTACGAGGATCGTCCCAGTGAATGATATTCAAGTGACAGAAAAGTTAACTTATGATGAAATACCCATTGCCATATTAGATAGGCAAGTACGGAGGCTTAGAAACAAAGAAGTGGCCTCAATTAAAGTTCTGTGGAGAAATGACAATCGAGAGGAAATGACATGGGAAGCAGAAGAGAATATACGATCCAAATACCCACATTTATTTCAGCCCTTGGAAGAAGTCCAAGATGAGACGTCAAAATCATAAGGTATGCATGTTTTCCCTTTTATACATTCAGGTCGTGTGTGGCCAAATTTCTAGTACTGTTGTATTATTGCCCTGTGAGGCATTGTTATTGTGGGTTGTTGTGACAGGGTGGTAGTGCCACATTACAGAGAAAACTCTGGCGAAATTTTTATAGAATTCCCCAAGCCATTAACATTCGAGGACGAATGTTCCTAAGGGGGTAGAATGTTACACCTCGGAAACTTTCCCGTTGGTACGCAAGTAAATGAACTAATGATGTGTGCGAGGAGTGCGAGTGTATAATGTTTCATGGGAAATGTATGTGAAGGGATGTGGATGATTAGAATGAAAAGTCAAGAAATGAGAAAAATTGAAAGTTGGCAAAACTGCCCAGTGGTCGTATATTGCAAAATACGGACCGTAAAGCGCAACACGGTCCGTAAACTGGCAGTCGTAAACTGCCATGCAAAAGCTTCAGCCTTCTGCCAGTGGTCGTATAGTGCAAAATACGGACCGTAAAGTGCAATACAGTCCGTAAACTTGAAGTCGTAAACTGGCATGTCCAACTTCAACTTTCTGCCAGCTGAGGAAGAGGTATAATACGACCTGGTGGACGGACCGTAAAGTAATTTACGGCCCGTAAACCATGGTCGTAGATCACCATGCATGCAGGCCAAAGCATTTGGTCCTGCTTAAGCTTAAAGACGACCACGAGGGACGGTCCGTAAAGTGAAATACGGACCGTAAACCTCCATGGACGACCACTGTTCACCCAGCACAGATTTTCCAATTAATTAAATATGAGGATCAAGACTTGTCTTATTTCATTTCCACATTACACCACTTCTCTCTATAACTTCTCTCTACATTTATTATATGAGTTTTCAAGGATTATAAGCCATCAATAACATCAAGACAAGTGAATCAAGGATAAGGGAATCATCAAGGATCATCCAAG
The DNA here is from genome assembly GCF_019175385.1 of Lycium barbarum. NCBI lineage: Eukaryota > Viridiplantae > Streptophyta > Magnoliopsida > Solanales > Solanaceae > Lycium > Lycium barbarum. The sequence goes on along the minus strand of NC_083342.1, from coordinate 79,660,505 downwards.
TCAAGAAATCCAAATGGAGAAAAACTAGGGTTTTGCTCAAAGAAAAATATTATCAACCAAAGCTTGTTCCTACAACTTCTAAGGTAAGATTCATGATTTTTACAAGATGTTTAAGGTATTGGAGAATTAAAATACATGGATTGTAGGAAATGTGATCAACTAGGTCATGAATGATGAATAGTGACATTTTCAGAAATAGTTTGAATTGAGTTATGAATGTTGTTGTGTTGTGATATGAATGTGTTATAAATGGTATTAAGATCATGAGCTAAACACTTTAGACTAATGGACGAAGATGGGTGTTATAATCATGAATGTGGGTGAATTAGAGGCAAATTGAGGAATCTAGATAATGTGGATAATGTGAATGACTAATGGCCATTGTTATGATATTGATGAAGGTATAAACGCTAGCATTGGAAGGGAACGTGCAAGTGTAGAATAGTTCGACGGAAAGGTATGTAAGGTTAACCCTTCTTTCATAAGGCATGGTTCTTGGCCAAATTCCTAATTCCTCCATATGAGTATGTTGTCTTCACATGGTTGACATTCCGAGCTCATAAGCTCACGACCCTTGATATGTACTATGATTATACTATATTCCTCGTATGACGAGTAAGTCCATAATGTAGATGTAACGATAATGATGAGGATAGTAATGATGACGAGAGTAAAATGAGATTAGAGATGCTTACGAGCTATGATATATGTATATGTATGCCTATGAAGGGCTATGATAAGACCCCGAGCTTATGATGCCGGGTAAGACTATATGTATATGACTATGTATAAAGTATGTATACGATTACGAAACGCGCGCACACCTCTGCAGATGGTACGGATAACCCTGATGCCTTGGTAGGGCCAGGTATGTATGACCTTGAGCCTTGGTTGTCCAAGCATGTGTAAGACACCGATCCTATGAGGTCGGGTATGCTATGTAAATGCTATGTATATGAAATGACTATGTATATACTATGAATATGAATGTGATAAGACTATGTATAAGAATACGAATAAGGACATGTATACGAATATGAGCACAAGTATGGTACGGGTATTATTATTATGGGATACGAACGACGATGTATGAAAGTAAGCGACATGATGATGATGATATTACTGTCTCCCCTCCTATGCTATTTTCATATGATATATATTATGCTTCTATATTGATGTTGATCATGCTTTACATACTCAGTACATTCTTGGTACTGACGTCCTTTTGTTTGTGGACGCTGCGTCATGCCCGCAGGTGCACAGGGAGACAGACTTGATCCATAGCTGCTTATTCAGAGATTGCATAGCAGAGCTCCATTTCTTTCGGAGCCGTAGCTTTTGGGTACTTATTATTTTGTTTATATAATTATGGGCATAGCGGGGTCCTGTCCCGCTCATACGATATGTCATACTCTTAGAGGCTCGTAGTCATGTGTACGTGGGTAGAGATGCTCGGCCATGTCGGCCCATGTTTTGTATATCTTTTGTTAGCCACGTCGGCCTTGTACTTATGGTGTGGCCTAGATGCCTATGATATGTTAAATGATGATGGTCGTCTAATGGGATCAATATGATTAGCGATAAGAAAAGCACGAATTGACTTATGGTTCACCTAGATATTATGTTATGTACGATAAGGGGGTGCCCGGGTGGGGTAGCACCGGGTGCTCGTCGCGGCCCCCTAGCTGGGTCGTGACAACGGGACAGGACCCCGTCGTGCCCAACATATGCATATATACACAAAATAATGATCAAAGGAACCTCCGGAATAATGGAGTGCTCTCAAGTCAGCTAACAGCTCCTACGAGTCTGGATCAAGCTCACCTCCCTGTCTACCTTTGGGCATGAACACAGCGTCCAAAGAAAACAGACGTCAGTACGAACATTGTACTGAGTATGAGAGGCATAAACAATAATGATACGTCAATAAAATAAAGGAAGCATCAATAGGGAACATCTGTATATGACTGTCACTTATAAAAGAAATAACACATGCTGGCTTACTCGTAATCATCATCATATCATATATGCATGAATGTATAAGCTGCCCGTCCATATCGGATCGGTGTGATAATCATTAGCCTGCGTCCAGGCCTCCCGCGTCCGGGGTACAATCTCATGCCGCCCACTAGTGGTGTCTGCCCATGTCGCCTAGACATGGTGTATACATATAGCTGCCCACCTTAGCGGTGTCTTCCCGGCCATACAGGTGCGGTGTGATAGCATCATGTACATATCATAGGCTTATCATATTCTCATCATATTATTAACATAATTCATGACAGGAAACTCGAGACAGTTATACTCTATCGGGGTGACATAAGGTCGTGAACCCTGATTCCATTATGGAACATTTATACATATTCTGCCTCACCTTGAAGGAAATAGTATATAAGGTGAGTGTGTACAATAAACGACATCATTAACTTTATAGGACATCATATCATGGACTCTAGAATCTCTATAATTAACTCATCATCAACTTTATCGGCTCATAACATATTTCTTATCTCATATAGTCATTCATGAACACGAACTCTTAGCTTTCCGGAGTATAAAAGATTCATTGGAAAGAAAGAATAATCATGTCATAGGATTCATGCCATAGAAAGAAAGGACTATCTTCCCATACCTTTTACGTTTATCTAATCTATCGCTTGCTTGTTCTCCTTCAATGCCCACGTTTCTACCTTCAAGAGAAATCGCATGAACATTAGCCAATCGATTACTTAAACGTGCTTACTAAAGCTAAAGAAAATTGGGCAGCATTTCCTTTGTTTATACCACTTTCCCCATATCATATATCAACTCCCAAAAATCCATAACAACACTCACAATATCACAAGCAATAATCATCATTCATCTATATTACCCACATTTCACCATTTCACTCCAATTTCTCCATAATCATGGTCATAGTTCATTATTGCATTTTCTTACATATAATACTTATTCCATGTTCTAAATGTCATTCACAACATACTTACAATCACAACATACCAATATTTATAATTCACCCCAAACTACTACTCAACAATGACACTATTCACACCTTCATGGCCCATTTCCTATATCTTTCTACAATCCAAGTGTTTCAACTTTTACATATCTTAAATAACATGTAAATACCATAAAACTTACCTTAGATGGTGTAGGAATAAGCCTTGAGTTGAAATACTGCACTTGAACAAAACCCTAGTTCCACCTTCTATGAGATTTCTTGGCTTAGATGAACTTTAATGTATTTCCCACACTTAGTTTTGTTGATTTGATGAAGTTGATCTTCAATTTCACTTGGATTCTTGTATATGAAGAGTTTGGAAAGTTCTCGAGAGCTATTGGGTCGTGGAGAGAGAAAGTAAAATGAATTAAATGAACTTGGGATATTATTTTATAAATGCAAAAGCTGTCCCGACACCATTATACGGACACTTATACGGTTCGTATAAATTTATACGGTCCGTATAAGTGACCGCAAAACTGCTCCAGTGATTATCCCATTCTGTGTCGATTTCACGGCACATTATACGGTCCGTATAAATTTATACGGTCCGTATAAGTGACCGTGAAATCACCCCCCTGCACAACTTCATTCTGTGACAATCCTACGGTCCATTATACGGACCGTATAATTCATCCTTTCACTAATCTTTTTCTTGTCACTTTGTTTGATCTCCAATCCTTAGGGAACCTTCTTAGCACTTGTTTACCACCTCTTAAAAATCTAAGGGACGCTATAACTCTTCTCCAAAGCACCATTTAGTTGTCATTAACTCATTACTCGTAATTTCTTTCCGATACACATCGTATGTGTCACGACCCAACTAGGGCCGCGACGGGTACCCGATACTTGTACCGAGCACCCCCTACCTTATATCGTATTCTTATTACTAAGTGGGTCGTATGAACTGTACTACATTTTTTTTTCTACTTACCATTAACACTAGTAGCACAGTTATAAACATAGGCTAACAAACTCGGCTAGCACTTTATACAACAACGAGGACCATCAAAAGTACAAAACATCTAACTGTACATATCTGTCTACGAGCCTCTAAACATAGTACACATATACATAGGAAGGGCCGAGTACTGCCGTGCCCGAATATATACACAAAATAGTACCAAGGAACTGAGGCTCCGAGACAACTGGAGCGCTGCCACTTACTGCTGATAGAACTCCTAGGAATCAGGTCCGTCTACCTGCTGACCTGCGCGGCATGAAACGCAGCGTCCACAAGAAGGGACGTCAGTACAAATAGTGTACCGAGTATGTAAAGCATGGAAGATGATACAACAGAAACATAGAGTATGATTATCAATATCATAGGGTCATAGGACATATAATGAGACGAGAAAGTAACCTGTACATCGGAATACTTTTTTCAGGCCGGATACCATGCATGCCTGTCCGTCTTTTAAAAACATTTCTTTTTCATATTCATAGAAAATAGAGCTTATTTCACATCGTATCAAGTCATAGCATATCATAGTATATCATGTAATATCATAGCACCGAACAATGTCGGCTCGCCCACATTGCGCCGAAATACATCGGCTCGCCCATATATCCCGCGTCCGGGCATCCCGCGTCAGGGATGATAAGCCAGCTGACCAGGTGGCAATGAAACATGTTTCCCTTCCCATCCCCATGTATCCCATCCCCCCACCCCATGTACATATTCATATTTCATATACATATATCATATAAGCATGCAGGAGAGCCCAAAGAAAATCATGTAGCCATCGGAGTGACGTAAGGTCGGTGACCTCCGATTACGTTATGGAACAATCGTGATCGCTTTGTCTCACCTTGAAGGAACGAGTATTTTAAGGCGAGACTACCAACGGAGAATAGTGTTAAAAGAAACATAGAATGAAATCATGGATGTCATAGCAATCAATTCATCTGCTTTAGAGCCTTTAGAGAGTGGTATCATAACCAAGGAATAGAATTAAAATCAAGAACTAGTTTGATACTTTCGTATTCCTATTGGGTCCTTAGCTTAAGACTCTTAGTCATGGAATCATTCTTGTCATACTTATCATAGACGTATTCTCTTCCTTAGCATCATCGTCATCATGGTCATCGTAGACATATTTCCATTAGATTAGTACAGTACTTATCGTTTGATAATCGGAACAAGGATCAAAAGTTTCCTTTGGATTCTACTCCAAAATAAGTCAAACGGAGCAATAGGGAAAATCCGGAAACAATGGGCCCACCTCGGGTCAAATGAGGCGGCATACCAAATTTACGTACATTATATTTCATGACGTCACTTGTGAGGGTTTTGAGGTAGTCGGGTCATATTTATGCAAGTTCTAGATGTTTAGGAAGTTTTTCCAACATTTTACACAATTTCTAATTCAATTCTACTGAATGAAAAAGGGGAAACTTTAGGTGCGGATTCCGGAGAATGGAGTTGTCCCCGAGGCTCGTATCCAACCTAGTATGCCTAAGACATGCCATAGAAGGAAGGGTGAAGCCTTACATACCTCTTTTCGCTCCTTATGCTATTCCGAATTCAAGTTGCAAATCCGCCGAAATCTACAAATTGGTCACATTTACCAAACTTGATTAAAGCATTTAGAATTGAAATCTTAAGATAACACTTGTCTACCGAAATTTCGGCAGCACTTCCCCTGTAAATACACCATCCCCAAAATTCAACTTAGCCAATTTTCATCAACAACAATCCGGGAATTCAACCCGGCCAAACTATCAACATAATTTCAACAACCACACTAACAATTTCCATATTCAATCCAAGATACATTATAACAACTTAATCAATTTACTACTTCTTCCAAAACCTTCCAACTCCAATAAAAACAATAACAACCTTATAATATATATTCCAACAACACCATACTAATATCATTATCTTCCATACATGTAAGAACATAATATTCAATTTACATAATCTTCCAAGACAAGCCTCCAACTACTAATACTTCACTAAGCTCATTAGGCTTTTATTTGCAATATAAAATCCACAACACAACAACCAACATACCAAATAAAACTTGCTCACACTCCTTCATAATTCACCAAATATACACGTTATACATCATGCATATACAACTACAACCTCTCCAAAATCATTCAACTTCCATTATCAACATAACATTCACAACAATAACAACCAATTACTAGATAAAATAATTAAAACATGACTTCTACACACACCCATGCTACCTCACGGCCACCACCCCCACTTCCATATTCCTCATGAATTTCATCCATCTTTGTACACTACAACATGCAAAAATATCCATAACATGTAAAGAGAATGAATTCTTACCTTTCTCCTCACTTCTTCACTTGGCTAAAACTTCCAATTTGCAAGAATATGAATTTTTCTCCTTCCAAAAACCACCCCACCTTGCTAGGAATCCTTCAATTGGTAGGAAATGATTTTTGAAGATTTTTTTTGTCAATTTCCTTGGCAATTTTTGCACTTGGCCGAAATGTCCCTTGAAGCTTCCTCTTTTTTTTTTTTTTTTGTGTGTTCTTGGTTTCTTGAAATGTCTAGAGAATTCTATGAATTTTATGAAGACTTGGTCTTCTTTTAAGTCATTCACTTAATTCCCATATGGGCTTGGCCCATTAAGAAGGAAGTTGGATGGCCAACCTTGGCCCAAAGTGATCTAGCCCATTTTTTTTTTTTTTTTGCACTTCATGACAAATTTTAATTTTTCCAATTTTCAAATTTTCCCTTCGTCTTCCTCCATATTTCCACGAGTCATATTGCGAATATACCTTTTTACCCCTAGCCTTACTAATACTTCCACTTCAAGATTTTCATAAGCAACTTGTATGCTTAACAAAATAAAAATATGGCCTTGCTTATTGTCTTTCCGCGATTGTCTTGAATTTTCCGATTTCCCAAAAATGCGGGATATAACAGTATGCCTTGCCTTCTCTCGGCAAACTTCTTTCTCTTATCTCAAATGCCTTTGAAATCTTAATTAGGGTCATCAAAACGTCATTCCTTTCTTATTAAAATATCGTATACGTCGTGCTCTTCACTAGCCTATTCACTGTACGTTAACAGGGAATTTTTCAAGGTGTAACAACTACGCAAAAAGGTAAATTGCAAAAAAATAAATCAAAACAAATATTTTAGCCTAGAAATGCTGCTTACTCAAGGTAAGAAAAACCACGAACCTACCCAGTAGGAATTTTTCCAAACTCTTCACTAGTTGCCACCTTGTCTTGTTTGAATCAAACCAAGTATTAATTTCATAATGGCACTTGAAAATCAATCCTTGTTTTACTTGGATTTCCTTTTGTCACGCCTCAAACCATGGCCTAGGCGTAACACGGCACTCGGTGCCTAACTGCATGTGACTGAGCGAACCCATAGGCTGGCTGAATCAACATGTGATATCAAAACATGCTAAAATAAGAAAATAAGACTAACACATCCTGATCTACTAAATATTCTGGCAGAAATATATTAAATGCGGAATTACTATTTAAGTCTAAAACATCTTAAATCAATGCCAATAAGTCTAACACCTCAAAGTTTGCTAATATCTGATTGACTACACTATATCTATGAAGCCACTAAAGACTACTGAAAAGATAACTATCTAAATTGCTGGAAAGACTGAAAGCAGGATAACGCCCCGGAGGAACTAGGGCTCACCAAGTAGCTGATACGAGCAGTCCTAGCTAGCTGGATCGTCAACCTGTATATCGTTGCCTGCATCTCGAGATGCAGGCCCCCGAGCAATAAGAGGGAAATCAGCACATTTGAATTGTACTGGTATGTAAAGCAACAGAAAGAAAGAACTACAAGTACATGAAACTGAAACTGATAACTGAACTGAATATATGAAGTAAAGATATGATTACCTTCCTGGTTCTGAATGAAGAATCACGTGTGTAACTGATGATATAATATGTGGCCTAGGGCCCAATAAATGTGCACAAAACTATATCCTCAGGACCGAGCAATACGTAGGCATAACTGTGGCCTATGGCCCAAAAATATAGATACAGGTTTTCAACATTAAGCAATTTACAAGACTGGGACTGAGCTATAGTTGATAGCATAATAGTTATTTCTGATTATGGAACTTAAGCCAATATCTGATTATGTTCTGACTGAAACTCATGTAATGTCAATACACAAGTCTATAATGATTACGTATTGAGTTTATGATATTCAAAATGATAACCATGAATGAATTGTGAAACTATAACCCTAGAAGATAGCAATTTTACAACTATTCAAGAAACTAGGGCTGAATTGCATTTTGAGTCAATTTACTGATAAGTATGAAGAACGAGGCGTAGGGAGAATCACAAACATTCCCTAACGTAGATATTTGGCCTCACATACTTATATACGCTCCAAAATTTGCACGAAAGGTTTGAACTTTGAGAAGAATCCCAAAAGCCTTCGTCTTGAACCTTTAGATGGGTTTTCTTGAAACCCTAGGTTAAGAATAATGAATTCTTGCTAATTTTTCATAAATATATGTTAAAATCCATTTAGAATAGTATAGGATTGCTTACCTTAGTGTTCTTGGTGATGGAGAATGAGCGTTGTTCATTCTAGGGCTTGGAAACTAGTGAAAAGTGAATTTAGAACTGAACCCCTGAAATTTATAGTTTCTGATGGACGCGAGGAATGTACGGGCTAAGGTAGGTCCCATACTTTGAAGTACGGGCTGTACTTTGCAACCCGTACTTGGATGCTAAGTTCCAGTGGGTGGCCTAGTTGGTTGGGTAATGTATGGGATGAAAGTACATCCCGTACTTTGATGTACGCCCCCATACATCACTGGGCCTACTTTGCCTTGCAAAATCGGTAAGTAGGCTACCTTGGCCATCGATGTACTTTCTAGAAAGTACGTCTCGTACATTGACGTATGGCCCGTACATCCTTTGCCATGCTTCACCTTATTAGACCAGTGAGCTCTGAACTTCTGCCCCTCACGGTATGTCCCGTACTTCATAGTAAGGCCGTACTTTTGACGCAGGATGTGCTTTTAATGTTCTGAGCCAAATTTTCCAGTTTTAACAATTTTGTCTTGGTTTCTAAGTCCCTGAATCATGAACATAAGCTAGTTAGGGGTAAGAGGTGTTACAATATCTCCCTCTTGAGATCATTTCTCCTCGAATGATAGGTTCTGGTTAACTAGACTGATAGGAACATGTGTACTCTACTGTCATGAACACAGGAATATTGGGCCAAAAGGGATACTGAGCTGAATAGTCTACTGAACTGACTGGATGTATGTTGGACTGACTGAAAGACATGGAACCTATAAAATGGAATCTGAATGGGGAAGTTAATTATCTTCAATGTTTTCCGCTGACTCTTCAAAGAGATGGAGATATCTAGACTTCATGTCCTCTTCGACTTCCCACGTAGCCTCCTCAACTTTCTGACTCCTCCAAAGGACTCTCACTGAAGCAGCTTCTTTTGTTCTCAACTTGCGAAATTGACCATCAAGGATTTTCACTCGGACTTCTTCATAAGTAAAGCTATCATTGACCGTTATGCAATCAGTCGGGACAACCAACGATGTATCTCCCACATACTTTCTCAACATAGACACATGAAATACTGGGTCTATAACAACCAAGTCTTGTTGCAACTCAAGCTCATAAGCCACTTGACCAACCCTTCGTAGGATTTTGTAAGGTCCAATATATCTAGGACTAAGCTTCCCTTTCTTCCCAAATCTCATGACACCTTTCATAGGTGAAACTTTTAGAAATACCCAATCATTAACTTGAAACTCTAAGTATCTTCGTCTCACATCTGTGTAAGACTTCTGGAAACTCTGAGCCGTTCTCAAACGCTCTTAATCAACTTAACTTTCTCCATAGCCTGATAGACCAAGTCTGATCCTAAAAACTCTGCTTCACCAACTTCAAACCAACCAATTGGTGATCTACATCTGCGCCCATACAAAGCTTCATACGGTGCTATTCCAATACTAGCATGGTAACTATTATTGTAAGCAAACTCAATAAAAGGCAAGTGATCATCCCAATTACCTTTGAAATCAAGGACACATGCTCTCAACATGTCCTCAAGAGTCTGAACGGTACACTCTACCTGGCCATCTGTCTGGTGATGAAAAGTTGTGCTAAGATTAACGTTGTTACCCAATCCTTTCTGGAAGGATCTCCAAAAGTTGGTTGTGAACTGGGCACCATGATCCGAAATAATGGACACTGGAGTCCCATGAAGTCTGACGATTTCTTGGATATATAACTTGGCATAATCTTCTGCTGAGTCTGTTGTCTTAACTGGCAAGAAGTGTGCTAACTTCGTAAGTCTGTGCACAATCACCCAAATCGAATCAAGTCGCCTAGCTGAACGAGTTAGACCCGTTATGAAGTCTATATTTATCATCTCCCACTTCCAAACAGGAATATCAATATTCTGAGCCAAGCCACAAGGCCTCTGGTGTTCGGCTTTCACTTGCTGACAATTCGGACACTCAGCCACAAAATCTACTACGTTATTTTTCATATCGTTCCACCAAAAAATCTCCTTAAGATCATGATACATTTTCGTGGAACCTAGGTGAATGAAATACCTGGAATTGTGAGCTTCTGACATAATTCGTTCTCTGAGCCCATCTACATCTGGTACACATAATCTGACTCAGTATCTCAAGGTACCGTCATCTCCCTTTTGTTCAAAAGCTGTCATTTTATGTTTGTGAACCCCCTCTTTCAGCTGCAACAAGTAGGGATCATTATACTGCTTCTCTTTAACTTCAACGATTAAGAAGGAAAGAGCTCTATTTTGAACAACCACTCAGCCATCCTCGGAGTCAAAAAGTCGAAGTCCAAGACTGACCATAGGGTGAACTTATTTCTTCATAACTCTCTTATCTACATCAACGTGAGCCAAACTTCCCATGGAACGCCGACTGAGAGCATCAGCTACAACATTCGCCTTCCCTGGATGATAAAGAATATCTACATCATAGTCCTTAAGCAATTAAAGCCACCTTCTCTGCCTGAGATTCAGTTCACGCTGCTTGAAAATATACTACAGAATTTTGTGGTCAGTGAAAATATCTATGTACACTCCATATAAATAATGATGCCAAACCTTAAGTGCAAAAACCACAGCTGCCAATTCTAGATGATGAGTCGGATAATTCTTTTCATGAGCCTTAGGCTTTCTAGATACACAAGCTATTACCTTACCATGCTGCATTAAAACACATTCGAGACCAATTCCTGAAGCATCACAATAAACCACAAACCCTTCGGTTCCTTTTGGTAGCGTCAAAACTGGAGCAGAAGTCAATCTTTTCTTCAACTCTTCGAAAATCTGTTCACATGCATCTGACCATTGAAATTTGACTTTCTTCTTAGTCAACTTAGTCAACGGAACTGATATGGAGGAAAATCCCTCAACAAAACGCTAGTAATAGCCTGCCAGACCCAAGAAACTTCTGATATCTGATGTTGAGGTGGGTCTGGGCCAATTCTTAACAGCGACAATTTTCTGAAAATCAACCCTAACACCTTCACGTGAAATCACATGGCCTAAGAATGCAACTGACTCAAGCCAAAACTCATACTTTGAGAATTTACAAAGAGTTCGCGATCCTTAAGTGTCTGCAACACTATTCTGAGATGTTCTGCATGATCAGCCTCACTACAGGAATACACTAATATGTCATCAATAAACACAACGACAAATAAGTCTATATAAGGCTTAAAGACTCTGTTCATAAGGTCCATGAAAGCTGTTGGTGCATTTGTCAACCCAAACGACATGATAAGAAATTCAAAATGACCATAGCAGATTCTGAAAGTGGTCTTAGGAATATCGACTTCCTTAACCTTTAACTGATGGTAGCGTGATCTGAGGTTAATCTTGAAATAACACTGAGCACCCTGAAGTTGATCAAATAAGTCATCAATTCTGGGAAGAGGATATTGTTCTCAATGGTGATCTTGTTCAATTGGAGGTAGTCTATACACATACGCAAGGATCAATCTTTCTTTTAGACAAACAATATCGGTGCACCCCAAGGTGAGACACTTGGCCTTATAAATCTCTTGTCGAGAAGATCTTTCAATTGAACTTTTAACTCTTTCAATTCTGCTAGGGCCATTCTATATGGTGGAACAGATATCGGCTTAGTGTCGGGAAGTAGGTCAATCCCAAATTCAATTTCCCTATCAGGAGGAACTCTGGGTAGATCATCTTGAAAGACTTATGGAAACTCACTAACAACTGGTCCTGACTGGAGAGTCGGAGTCTAGGCATCTGCATCCCTAACTCGAACTAAGTGGTAAATACACCCCTTAGAAATCATCTTTTTGGCTCTAAGATAAGAAATAAATCTACCCCTGGGTGCTACTGAATTACCCTTTCATTCTATAAGTCCATCGGGAAAATCAAAGGTTACTGTTTTGGTTCTATAACCCACTAACGCATAACATGACTCTAACCAATCCATACCCATGATTACATCAAAGTCTACCATCTCTAATTCTGCTGAGTCTGCTATGGTACTGCGGTGGTAGATTAGCACTGGACAATCCCTATAAATATATCTAGCTATAACTGATTCCCAAACTGGTGTGGATACTTCAAAGGGGTTACATAAGATAGAGTGGATCCTGGGTCCATAAGAGAAAAAACATCGAAGGTGCAGACTGTTAGCATACCTGTGACAACAACTCCACGGGCCTCTGTATCCAGACGACCTGACAGTGCATACAGACGGTTCTAACCACCGCCGTATTTCTAGACTTTATTGCTCAACGCCCCTCTGCTGGGCTTGAGATTTCCGGGAGCTACTGAATTAGTGGACTGAGCTATATTACCTCCGGTATTCTGTCTTGCTGAGGGGTAATCCCGCAGAAAGGGACCTGGCTAACCGCACCCAAAGCAACCATCTATACCTGAACGGCATACTCCTGAGTGCCTCTTGCCACACGTGTTGCAAGTAGGGTGCTGAAAACCATGGGTAGCCACGCTAGCCTGTGACAGCGAGCCCGCTGCTCTGAAGTTTCAGCCTTTCTGATTAAACTTAGACCTCTGAGACGGGGCACTGGCTATCGAGGGAGTAGGTCCTGATGACCTATTCTTGAAAAATTGACGATTTCCACCTCCCTGAGATCCCCCATGATTGAAGTTGCCTGCCGACTTATCTCTCTTGCTGAATTCCCTGTCTTTCTGTTTCTGCAAGGTTTCTTCTTCCGTCAACCTAGTCTCGTTACCTTGCACAAATGTCAGTATCTTGGAAATAGTCATCTTGTCGTTTTGAGAAGCTATATTGGCATCCCTATGTAATTTGGGTTTAAGCCCAAGTACAAACCTTCTAATCACGGCCTTCATATCAGGAAGCATGTGAGGAGCATACCTGGACAATGACACGAACTTGAGATAGTAATCTTGGACAGTCATGTCATTCTGCCTTTGGTTCTCAAACTCAGTAGCCTTTTCTTCCCTGACTTCAATTGGCATGAAGTGGTCAATGAAAGCGTTTGCAAATTCATCCCACGTAGCAGGAAGTGCATCCTTTCCTCGGGACTACTCCCATGTCTCATACCAAATATGGGCCACATCTTGCAACTTTGCTCCAAATTCTGATGCCTCTACTTTAGTAACATCCATCACACAAAATACTTTCTGGAGTCCATCAATGTAATTATGCGGGTCCTCATCCTTCTTAGACACTATCAACACTGGTGGCTTCATCCGCAGAAACTCCTGAGTCCTAGAACTGTTTGACCTACTACTAGCACCTGAGCTAAGGGTTGTTTCTTGTCACTGGGCTTGGTTAGCAAAAATCTGAGTGAGCAGCTGAATAGCTCCTCTAACATCCGCATCCGAAGCATTGGGAAGTGTAGTTGTAGCATTAGCTTGGGCAACCGTCTGAGCCTGAATGTTCTCTTTTGGGCCCGTATTAGCGGTAGCCCTTTGGCTAGTAGCTGAAATCCTCTTATTGTACTATTTTTTCAGAGCCATTTCTGAAATACATAATTCGCACGAGTTAGAAGAATTTCTAAAAGTATTGTTCTAACTGTTCGAACTAGAGTATTAAAGAACTGAAACAAATCCTGAATGTCTTGGTGGTCAACTGTTTATATGTGTGGGCGCCACACACATATAAAGGCGACCCCACTGGACACGGCTTCATTGACTCCCTAAGACACTTGAACCTAGTGCTCTGATACCAAGCTTTATCACGCCCAGAACCATGGCCTAGCCGTAACACGACACTCAGTGCCTAACTGCATGTGACCCAGCGAACCCATAGGCTGGCTGAATCAACATGTGATATCAAAACATGCTAAAATAAGAAAATAAGACTAACACATCCTGATCTACTAAAAAGTCTGACTGAAATATATTAAATGCGCAATTACTGTTTAAGTCTAAAACATCTGAAATCAATGCCAATAAGGCTAACACATCAAAGTTTTCTAATATCTGATTGACTAGACTATGTCTATGAAGCCTCTAAAGACTGCTAAAAGATAACCATCTAAAATGCTGGAAATACTGAAAGCATGATAACGCCCCGGAGGAACTAGGGCTCACCAAGTAGCTGATACGAGCAGTCCTAGCTAGCTGGATCGTCAACCTGTATATCGTTGCCTACATCGCGAGATGCAGGCCCCCGAGCAATAAGAGGGACATCAGCACATTTTAATTGTACTGGTATGTAAAGCAACTGAAAGAAATAACTGCAACAACAACAACAACAAGCCCAGTATAATCCCACCATGTGGGGTCTGAGGAGGGTATAGTGTACGCAGACCTAACCCCCACCTTGAAAGGCAGGGCGGCTGTTTCCGAAAGACCCTCGGCTCAAGAGAGGAGAACAAGAGAGGAAAAACAAGACAAAAGGTTAGATAGGACCAAGCATATCGAAAACAATAAGAAAGCAAGGAATAACAAAAGCGAGAAAGTCATGGTAGAACAGTCCGGAAAGAAAGGACCATTAACTACTATAGATAACTAAGATAACCAAAGTACAACAGCCCAACAAATATAAGAAGCAATCCAATGCAGAAATCAAATGGCAATAAACAAATGAGCAAAACTACAACTACTATAGTGAAAGGATTAGCCACCTAGCCTTCTATCCTAATCTGAGTCCTCCACAACCTCCTATCTAAGGTCATGTCCTCAGTGAGCTGAAAATGTGTCATATCCTGTCTAATCACCTCTCCCCAATACTTCTTCAGCCTCACTTTGCCTCTCCTGAAACCGTCCATAGCCAACCTCTCACACCTCCGCACTGGGGCATCTGTGTCTCTCCTCTTCACATGCCCAAACCATCTCAGCCTCGCTTTCCGCATCTTGTCTTCCACCGATGCCACTCCTACGTTGTCTCGGATGTCTTCATTCCTAATTCCATCCCTCCTAGTGTGCCCACACATCCACCGCAGCATTCTCATTTCCGCGACTTTCATCTTCTGAACGTGAAATTTCTTGACTGGCCAACACTCTGTCCCGTACAGTAAGGTCGGTCTAACTACCATTTTGTAGAACTTGCCTTTAAGTTTTGGTGGCACTTTCTTATCACACAACACTCCGAAGGCGAGCCTCCATTTTATCCACCCTGCACCAATACGATGTGAAACATCGTCGTCGATATCCCCATCTCCCTGTATAATAGACCCAAGATACTTTAAACTTCCTTTCTTTTGAATGGCCTGGGTATCAAGCCTCACTTCCTCGTCAGCCTCATGCGGTAGGCCACTGAACTTGCACTCCAAGTATTCTGTCTTGGTCCTACTCAATCTAAATCCTTTAGACTCCAACGTCTGTCTCCAGCCCTCCAGCTTATCGTTAACTCCGTTGCGAGTCTCGTCAATCAGGACTATGTCATCCACGAACAACATACACCAAGGAACCTCACCTTGTATTTGTCGAGTCAATTCATCCATCACTAGGGCGAATAGAAACGGGCTAAGAGCTGATCCCTGATGCAACCCCATCATAACAGGGAAGTGCTCCGAGTTTCCTCCTACCGTCCTTACCCTGGTCTTAGCTCCATGTCACGACCCGTCTAGAGGGCAGCGACGAGCACCCGGTGCTAACCCACCCGAGCACCCCTTATCTGACACTTATGCTTACATCTAGGTGAGCCACATGATTAAACGCATAATTCTATTCATTCATCATGCTAGTCCCATTGGACGACAATGCCTTTATATCATAATTAGCATCTATGCAACATCAATGTACATAAGCCGGCAAGGCTAACAAAATGACATACAAAAATATAGGCCGACAAGGCCAGACATATCTAACCATATACAAGTGACTACGAGCCTCTAAGAAGAGTATAACATATCACATGAGCGGGACAGGACCCCGCTATGCCCATAATTATGTATACAAAAGAATGAGTACCCAAAAGCTATAGCTCCGAATGAAATGGCGCTCTGCTAGGTGGTCTCTGAGAATACCGTTATGGATCAAGCCTGTCTCCCTGTGCACCTGCGGGCACGACGCAGTGTCCACAAACAAAAGGACGTCAGTACGAAGAATGTACTGAGTATGTAAAGCATAGTCAATATCAATATACAAGCATAGATAGCAACATAAGAAATAGCATAGGATGGGAGATGGCAATATCATCGTCATATGCACTTACTTGCCTTTCATAGGAACTTTCCATTGCTAATACGTATTTGTGTACATACATCACTATCCGTATTCCACAATAATACCCGTACCATATTTGTGCTCGTATTCGTATACATGCCCTTATTCACATTCATATACATAGTCATATCATATTCGTATGCATATCATATACATAATCATGTCATATACATAGCATTTACATAGCATACCCGACCACGTAGGATCGATGTTTCATACATATCCTTATATAACATACCCGACCATGTAGGTTCGGTGTTTCATGTAGCCGACCATATATATAGTGTTACACCTTGGAAAAATCCCCCATATATGTACAGGGAACAGGATAGCAGAGGACATAGCATATGCGATGTTTTGACGAGTAAGAAAGAGTATTAGATGACCCTCAACGAGATTTTAAAGGCATACGATGTAAGGAGAGAAAGTTGTTAAGGAAAGCAAATCATATGTTGTGTATCGGATAAGAATTTCGAGCAACAAGTCCATGATGGCATAATGATGTCTTAGAGAAGTGTGATAACTCCCCTAGGATTGATATTGAGATGTTAAACAACTGCCAAGAAGGTTCCATAAGGATCGGAGATCAAACGAGACAACGAGAACGAAAACGAAATCACTGGGCATTATACGGCCCAACCTACGGACCGTATAAATTGTACCAACCGTATGTTGGATCGTATACTTGGCCATGGAGGCCACCAGCCACTGGACCAAATGTACGACCGTACATATGGTCCGTATAAATAGTACGAACCGTATGTTGGTCCGTATAAAGAGGGTCGGGCAGATTTTAAGTTTAAGTATAAGGGACCTCTTTCATTTCATTTTCATTCCATTTCCACTCTACACTTCAAGAAACATCTAGAACCCTTCCTACTCTTCAACAACAAGAGGAATCAAAGGAAAACTAAGATCAACAACACAAAATCCATGAAACCAAATGTATGAAACCCAAGTGAAGGTCATCCAAATCAAGAAAACCCAAGGGAGGTGAAGTAGGGTTTTAGTGTTAGAGGAGAAACTCCACTCAAGACTTGTTCAAACATCATCCAAGGTAAGTTTCATGACCATTTCATGTTGTTTAAGGTATTGGAAGGTTAAGATACTCGAATTCTAGAAAAGCATAGCAAATGGGTCATAAATGAGTGAATAGTGCCATGAGTGATTGGTAGTTGAATTGAATCATGAATGTTAGTGTGCTGTGAGTATGAATACGTTATAAATGACATATAGACCATGAGAAAAGTGTGATACATGATAAAATACGATAGCGAACCCAAAACCATAAATGTGGGAAAAATGAAGAGAAATGGTGGATCATGGCCATTGTATATGAATGATGATTGTTGATTGCGATATTGTAATTGTTGTTGTGAGTGTTGGGAGTTGATATGGAATATGGGAAAAGTAGTATAAACAGAGGAAGTACTACCCAATTGTCTCTAGAAATAGTAGTGCGTTCTTATAGTTGAGTAACTAACGTTAGTACGAATCCTCTTTTGAAGGTAGAGACGTGACATTGAAGGAGAATAAGCGAAAGCTAGATTGCTTAAATGAGAAAGGTATGTGAGGCTCAACTCTTCTTTCAAAAGGCATGAATCCTTCAATTTTTCCATAATCCTTCTATAGGATGAAGCTTATGAGTCCTTCTATATATCGAATCACCTATAAGCATGATAATAATGACAATGAGCTAGAGTATAGAGATTCAAAATATTGTGGCACGATGTTCCTACAATGCTAATGATGGTATTATTGTTAACACTCGTCTTATGTTTTATTTCCTTCAAGGCGAGGCATGATACTCATAAAATGTCCATAATACAATCGGGGGTTCACGACCTTACGTCACCCCGACATAGTGTGGTTGCCTTAAAGCCTAATGTATGCTCTTAATGCTAATGTATGCTATGACAATAAGATGATGAACAATGCTAACTTGAAATATGACTATGGGATGCATGGAATACCAAGAAATGATAACATGATGCTATGGCATGAGATGTGTAATAGTGATGTGTTATGATTGATTTTGTGATGATATGATTCCACCGCGCCTATACGGCCGGGCATGTCACCGCTAATGCGGGCTGCATATGATTCCACCATGCCTAGATGGTCGGGCATGTCACCGCTAATGCGGGCTGCTATGTTTACACCGAGCCTAGAGGGCCGGGCATGATCACCACTAGTGGGCGGCATATGAGGGTTACCCGGACGCGGGTAACGATTCGGATTACGATATGATGACGTATGTGATGATGTATGGGATGTGATAACATGTATACTATGATTAGGTAAAATGTGATACATGTAGAGATTATGTTGTCCATGATAGACATTCAGGTTATATCCTTCTCTCATGATTCCTGATCCCTCTATTATGTTTGTTTATTTCGTTCCTGCCTTACATACTCAGTACAATATTCGTACTGACATCCATTTTCTTTGGACGCTGAGTTCATGCCCACAGATAGACAGGGAGGAGATCTTGCTCCAGATTCTTAGAGGCTGATAGCTGACTGAAAGCACCCCATTGTCCTGGAGGTGCTTACGATGATTCTTTTGTGTACAATTGTAGATGTCATCTCATAGAGGCTCGTGGATACTCAATGTGGGTCATGTGGTTTCACGGCGTGGTCATTGTGTAAATATATACATATATATTATTTTTCTAGCCTAAGGGCTCATGTGTATAAAAACAATATATCTCTAAAGGAAAACAAGTTTTCTTATAAATCGAGCATGAATCTGATAAATGATTGCTAAATAAGCCTAAGGAGTACTAGTACGAGCGGTGCTCGGCGGTTAGCCCCGGGTACCCGTCACGGCCCCTATCCGGGTCGTGACATATAGGCTCGGTGATCATACATACCTGGCCAACCAAGGCCCAGTGTTACACGTACCTGGCCCTTCCAAGGCTCAGTGTTGTCCATACCCAACTGCAATGGTGTGCGCGCGTTACGTAAACATACATACATTTACATCTATACATATACTACCCGGCCATATAAGTTCGGTGTTTCATAGTAGCCATACAAGGGCATACATACATATAGCTCATAAGCATCTTTACTATTATTATTACCATCATCATCATCATCGTTATCATCATCGCTATTACCATTATAGTCGTCATCAATATCATCATCACGATTATCATCATTCATCACACTTATCTTTATAGGCTTACTCGTCATATGAGGAACTTGGTACAATCGTAGCATATCAAGAATCATGAGCTTAATAGCTCGGAAGATCGAATCATTTATGAGACATCATAGACTTATGGAATATTTAGATGTTTGGCCAAAGAACCATGCCTTATGAAAGAAAGTTTAGCCTTACATACCTTTCCGTTCAACTATTTTACACTTGCGCGTTCTCCTCCAATGCTAGCGTTTCTACCTTCATTAAAGTCATACTACCATTAGAATCGATAGCTAGCATATATGACTAAGCTAGAGAAAATCGGACAGCATCTCCTCTATTTATACGAAATTCCTTCCATAACGTATTTTAACTCCCAAACGTTAATAATACGTTCACAATACCATAACAATAGTCATTATTCATCCATATGATCCACGTTCCTCAATTTGCCTTCAATTACTTATATCCATGGCTATAATACACACGACTACGTTCATTCACATACATTGTTCACATTATGTTCTCAACGTTATTTATACCGTATTTACATCACAATACATCAAGAACCATAACTCAATTCCACCTATTTCTCAAAATGACACTATTCCATATTCATGACCCATTTTACCATACCCTTCTACCATCCAAGTATTTCAACTCTTAAATACCTTAAACAACATGGAAATATCATGAATCTTACCTTAGATGTTGTAGGAACAAGCTTTAGTTGATGATACTCCACTTGAGCAAAAACCCTAGTTTACCTCCATGAGATTTCTTGACTTTGAATGATCTTTGATGGTTTTTCGTTACTTGGTTCACTTGATTTATATTGTTAATCACCAAATATCCTTGAATTCTTGTGGAATATATGTGGAGAGATGTTTTAGAGAGAAGGGGTGTGAAGTGGAAGCGAAATGAAATAAAACTTGCCCCCTTCATTTATTGAACCAAATCTGTCCCGACCATTTATACGGACCAACATACGGTCCGTATAATTTATATGGACCGTATGTCTGGCCGTATATTTGGTCCAGAAACTTTTGCCTTTCTGGTCTGATTATACGGTCCCAAACATACGGACCATATAATTTATACGGCCAGTATGTTTGGCCGTATAACTCCCAGGGGTTCCGAAGTTCATTTCGTCGATTCATTTGATCTCCAATCCTTATGGAACCTTCTTAACACTTGTTCAACACTTCAATACCAATCTAAGGGACGTTATCATGCTTCTCCAAGACATCATTAAGTCCTCGTTGACTCATTACTCGTATTTCCTTTTCGATACTCATCGTAAGCCTTACCTCATCTTAGCCAACTTCCTCGTCTTACATTGGATGCCTTTGAAATCTCACTTAGGGTCATCAATCATCGTTTCTTACTCATGGAAACATCATAGGCTCGTATTCATCACTAGTTCATTCACTTGCGTACCAACGGAAGATTTTTCGAGGTGTAACACTCCATAATACATGTCCTTTATCGCTCTAATGTACACCACGGGTACACCTTTAGCCTCCAAGCATCTCCATAGGACCTCTCTTGGCACTTTGTCGTAGGCCTTTTCTAGGTCAATGAATACCATGTGCAAGTCCCTCTTCCGCTATACTGCTCCACAAATCTCCTTACAATATGAATGGCTTCTGTATTCGAGCGCCCCGGCATGAATTCAAACTGGTTCTCTGAAATAGACACACCTCTCCTCACCCTCATTTCCACCACCCTTTCCCACACTTTCATAGTGTGACTTAGCAGCTTGATACCTCTATAGTTGTTGCAGCTTTGAATTTCACCCTTGTTCTTGTACACGGGAATAATTGTACTCCACCTCCATTCTTCCGGCATCTTCGTTGTCTTGAAAATGACATTAAACAACCCAGTCAGCCACTCCAAGCCTACCCTGCCTGCATTCTTCCAAAATTCCCCAGGGATCTCGTCAGGTCCGGTCGCTCTTCCCCTGCGCATCCTACGAACAGCTCCCTTAACCTCCTCAACCTTTATACTCCTACAATATCCAAAGTTGTGACGCCTATCCAAGTGCTCCAAGTCTCCCAACACAATGTCTCTGTCCCCTCCTTCGTTCAAGAGTTTGTGAAAGTATGACTGCCATCTCTGTCTAATGCGAGATTCTTGTACCAACACTTGGCCATCCTCGTCCTTGATGCACTTCAGTTGATCCAAGTCACGTGCCTTCCTCTCTCTCGCCTTAGCGAGCTTGAATAGCTTCTTATCCCCATCTCTGTCCTCTAGTTCTGCATAAAGGCGTTCAAAGGCAGCCGTTTTAGCCGCCGAAACTGCCAACTTCGCCTCCTTTCTCGCCATCTTATACTTTTCCCTGTTCTTCCGCTTCTCTTCATCATCCTTGCTATCTACCAACTTCACATATGCCTGCTTCTTTGCTTTTACCTTCCCTTGGACTTCTCCATTCCACCACCAATCCCCTCGGTGCCCACCACGGCAGCCTCGTGAGACCCCCAATACCTCTCTAGCTGCTTCCCTAATGCAACTGGCCGTCCTATCCCACATACTGCTCGCATCCCCCCTGCTATCCCACGCTCCCATAGCCATCAACTTCTCCCCCATCTCTAGGGCACTATACGGAGTCAAACTTCCCCACCTAATCCTCGGTCGGTCATCTATGACCCTCTTCTTCTTCTTATCTCCAAATCCATCACCAATAGCTTATGTTGGGTCGTAAGATTCTCACTCGATATGACCTTGCAGTCCTTACAGAGGCCTTTATCATCTTTTCTAAGAAGCAGAAAGTCTATTTGCGTCGCAGCCACCGAGCTACGGAAGGTTACCAAGTGCTCCTCCTTCTTCGGAAAACTCGAGTTGGCTTCCAATAATCCAAAACCTTTTGCGAAATCCAGGAGTGAGACTCCTCCACCATTCCTGTCCCTGAAGCCAAATCTTCCATGCACCTCGTCATAACCCCTCGAAACAGACCCAATGTGCCTATTGAAATCTCCTCCTATGAATAACTTCTCAGTAGGTGGTATACTTACCACCACTTCGTCCAAGTCCTCCCAAAAGCACCTTTTTACCTCCTCGTCCAAACCCACTTGTGGCGCGTAGGCACTAATAATGTTCAAGGTGAACCCTCCAACAACTAACTTAATCGCCATCATCCTGTCATTGATCCTCTTAACCTCTACCACCTGATCTCTAAGCTCACTATCTACTAAGATCCCTACCCCATTCCTATACCTCGACTTTCCCGAGAACCAAAGCTTGTACCCGTCCACCTCCTTAGCTTTAGGTCCTACCTATTTAGTCTCTTGGACGCAAGCTATATTAATCCTCCTCTTCTTAAGAATCTTAACTAACTCTATGGACTTTCCCGATAAAGTCCCAATATTCCAAGACCCTACTCTCAACCTAGAAGCTCCCTCAACCCCCTTAGCCCCCCCAAACATGGCCCCCGATCCCAACCGAGAACATGACCCTAGTCTACCATCCCTCACCAAAGCCAGTAAAACAAATATATACTAGTGAAAGGTTAATCTAAGACAAACGAAGGGTCAATACTAAAGCACAAGTTAGCAATAGTCTATAAGCAGTGAAATATGCGGAGCAGGCAAAATTTATAAGGCTAAAAGACCGGAAATGGGCTATTGGAGGTACCAACTCCAAGTAAATAAAACATGTTCACCACCGAGAAACCTCTGTTCGCCGTCGAAAATGCTGTTCTCTGTCGGAAATACTGTTCACTGGCCGGAATCATTGTTCACGGCTGGAATCACTGTTCACCTACTTGTGCAGAAACTGCCCGGAAACCTACTGGTGGAGGATTTCTGGTCGCAGGGTAGAAGAGAGAGGAAAAGAGGAAAAAAAACAAAAAAGGAGAAGGAAAGAGAAGAGAGAGAGAGAGAGAGAGAGAGAGAGAGAGAGAAGAGAACAGAGGAGAGAGAGAGAGTTGGCCGGCTGGTGGTCGTCGTCACCGGTCGCCGGTGGTCGCTTGGGGTAGCTGGTTTGGGGGGTGGGTGGGGTGGGGGTTAGGGGGGAGGGAGGAGGAGGAGAAACTTACCGTTGTTGAGGAGAGGAGAGAGAAGAGAAAGAACAGACTGTCAAGTACATCAAACTGAAACTGATAACTAAATTGAATATATGAAGTAAAGATATGATTACTTCCTGGTTCTGAATGAAGAATCACATGTGTAACTGATGATATAATATGTGGCCTAGGGCCCAATAAATGTGCACAAAACTATTTCCTCAGGACCAAGCAATACATATGCATAACTGTGGCCTAGGGCCCAAAAATACAGATATCGGTGTTTAACATTAAGCAATTTACAAGACTGGGACTGAGCTATAGCTGAAAGCATGATAGCTATTTCTAACTATGGAACTTAAGCCATTTACTGATAAGTATGAAGAACGAGGCATAGGAAAAATCACAAACATTCCCTAACATAGATAGTTGGCCTCACATACCTGTATACACTCCAAAATTTGCACGAAAGGTCTGAACTTTGAGAAGAATCCCAAAAGCCTATGTTTTGAACCCTTAGATGGGTTTTCTTGAAAACCCTAGGTTAAGAACAATGAATTCTTGCTTACTGTTCATAAATATATGTTAGAATACATTTGGAATAGGCTAGGATTGCTTACCTTACTGTTCTTGGTGATGGAGAATGAGAGTTGTTCGTTCTAGGGCTTGGAAACTAGTGAAAAGTGAATTTAGAACTGAACCCCTGGTATTTATAGTTTCTGATGGACGCGAGCAATGTACGAGCTAAGGTACGCCCCGTACTTTGCAACCCGTACTTGGATGCTAAATTCCAGTAGGTGGCCTAGTTGGTCGGGTAATGTACGGGACGAAAGTACGGGACCCCGTACATCACTGGGTGTACTTTGCCTTGCAAAACCAGTAGTAGGCTGCCTTGGCCATCGATGCACGGGCTGGGAAGTACGTCCCATACATTGACGTGCGGCCCGTACATCCCTGGCCGTGGCCGTACTTCACCTTGTCGGACCAGTAAGCTCTAAACTTCCGCCCCTCACGTACATCTTTAAGGTACGTCCTGTACTTCATAGTACGGGTCGTACTTCTGACATAGGACGTACTTTTAACATATGAGGAAAATTTTTTCAGTTTTAACACTTTTGTCTTGGTTTCTACGTCCCCGAATCATGAACATAAGCTAGTTAAGGGTACGAGGGGTTACACCTTCTTTTCTTGTATGCGCGTCGGCTTCTCCTTTTCCTACTTCAATGTTAATTCCAAGTATTGAGTTTATGGTAATATTCCATAAATTGAATCTAACCTTGCATCGAATAGGAATAAGTCAATATTTCAATTCTCCTCATTGACATGAAATTGCTTTTCGACAGTCTCTAGTGTACGTCGACAAGGACCAGTTCCTTTATGCAGCTCCTCTATCATTGTAACTACTTTACTGAATCCTTTGGATATCTGTGTGGACTTCTGGTTCTTCAATGCCTTTCTTATAACTCTTTTGAGCTCGATCGTCTTCTTGATACATTATTTGTCAAATCATCAAAACTTCATTTTAAGCTCATCACTATTATTGAGTCAACATCTTCTCAACATATATAAAATGGTACTAGTCCATAGCATCCTTGGATACGCAAAACATTGTTTTCAATCATCGTCGTTACATTCTTAAAGTCTTAAATTGTTTCGGTTCTTCATCCTTTTGCCCAACATATTTCGCACTCGCCCTAGTCCATTTAGTCACTTATTTTACTTCATTATCCTTGTTGTGCCCACACATCCAATCTTGGTTATTATATCCACATCATACAGGTCAAAACTTAGCCCGAAAGTACGGGGTGTTACACGTACGAGTCGACTTAACCTCATTACTATTTATTTAAGAGGGTGGAGAATGTAACAACCCAACCCCTCAATTTGAGTTTTAATGCTCCATTTTAGAATTTGAGACTTTGGTAAGTCAATATTATTGTTTGAAACTTCTTGAAATGGTTTGAGATGGGACCGAAGGGGCTCAGGTGGGCATCAAACCCCAAACTCTCATTTCAACTATACAAATTTTATATTTTTCTGCGGTGCTGGTGTAGTGCTCATAATCACAGAGCACATGGGCACGAGCCTTACCAGAGGGTCATGACGGGCACCCGGAGCTAACATACTGAGCACCTCTAAGCATACATCTCATAATCATTTCTGGGTGGACCATAAAGATAGCTCATGGATATCATAATCTGTTAGGACACATGCCACAAGATAACTGCACATTTCTATATAATCATCAACAACTATGCCCATCATCACAAGCCGACAAGGCTGCCAAAATATTATACAACAATATGAACTGGTACGGTTATGGGACATCTAGCTACATACATCTGTCTACGAGCCTCTATATAGAATACATAAATCCATAATGATTGGGCAGGACTCCGCCATGCCCAAGTATATACACAAAGAGCAATACCAATAGACTGCAGCTTCGAAGCAAATGGAGCGCTCCTGAGACTCCCCAGAGCATCTCTTCTCTGTTATTGTTTCGTCACCACACCTTAACAAAAGCCACGTCTTTGGCGCGCAACCTTCACTTGACGATCCGATATGGCCATCGGCTATTCCTTGCTCTCATTTGTTCTTACAGTATTGCAGTCTCATTTACCATGCTATAAGTATCCATCGGCCTTTGGTGTTCTCTTTTCTTCGCCCCCTGTTTCTTTATGTTTTTGCCACTATCCCTTTTAATCTTTCATTCCATATATTTATCCAAAAACATATGTACATAATGTTTCCTTACCATTTATCTTCTTTCGCAGTCCAGTTACCCCTATGGTAGCTTATGATTCGAGTTCACTTAACTTCTTAGTTTGCAACATCTTCGAGTTCTTATTACAACTTTTCTTTGCTTCCTTCCCTCATATTTTCTCGACACAAGTGTACTTATCTTTGACTTCTTTGTACTGGCGCTCGTTTCATCCATCGTTATTCCTTGTTGGCTCTTCGGTGTGGATTCCTTATAAATATGATCGAGCATCACTTCACATCGATGGTTCATATAATTTCATAGCGCATCTTCTCATGTTTCGTATAATTAATGGTCCACGAACTATTTTCTAGTATCCGACGAACCCCCTTTCATTTCATTCATAGGGACTGCGTCCTTTCTTTCTTTCAAAAATTCCCAAACTACCAATCGTTGGTACCTTTATTATAATAGTCGTTGTTGTCCGAAATATCCTTTAAATCTTATCATTTTCTCCCTTATTCTTTGTGCACTTAGCTTGTAGGCCTTTCTTGCTCTCTTTGTTACCCTTTAAAACATATCACTGCGTACTTAGGCACGACGCCAGTTTGCCCGATAGGAGGGGTTCAAATCATGACATAAACATATCATAATTCATGTTGGCATGAAGCATTTTCTTAAGGTATCTTTCATCCTTTCCTTTCCTGTCGGCCTCACAGTACCCTCATTGTCAATTAGTTTCTACTTCTTTCATGTATCCCCTTGGTATGCCGTTACGTTTTGAATTCTGGCCCCGAGCTAATAAGTTTCCTTTTCTGGCGCTTGAAATTGTTGTGATTCCTTTTAAGCCTAATATAATATGGTCTCCCCCCCTTTAAGGGGCTCCCTATATGCCAACAGTCCTTTCGTGAAGTCTTCGTTTATACCTTACTCCTCATCTTTCTTTCCAACTCTATGCACAACATATCGAAACTTCTTACCATAAGTTTTGTCTACACCACCATTCTTGTCAATATTCCCATACCTCTCTATTCACTATTAATCCTCTCACCCATTTAGCTGACTTACTCGTAATTCTTCTTAACTATGCGCTCGTATCGCAGCCGTGCGTCCATATTTCTCAAGCGTCCCGCTACTTTTGTTCTTAGCACAGAATCCTTACAATTTTCACTCTCTTTGTCCTTATTCATCGAATCTTTAACTATATTTATGACGCTATAACCGAGCGGTCTCCTATGTACATTCCTCACATTTCCTTTCATTTTTTCTAAGATCAAATCTTTCAGACCTCACATGAATTCTCGCTCCACACCTTTAATTTCCAACTCAACAATGTCGACCCATTATCCTTATTCTTTCCTTGGTGCGTAACCGGGTTCCTATCGCTAATTCGTTAAGGTATCTTCCTTACTCCTATAGTTAGAGGTTTCCAATTATTTTGCTCTCAAATGTTCTCCTCTTCCTTCGATCAACCCATTAGTATACCTTTTCTACCTTCATCCTTAACCCTCCTTGGGTTTCTTCCTACTCGAGCACCTTTCCTTTCCTTTTGCCATTTGTGGCATCGGCTTTGGAATTCGTGAAATTTTCACTTTAGGCTCGCAATTCCGTTTCATTTCTAAGTCATCCTTTCAGGAGAACACTTCCATGTCCGAGGCAACCACATTAATATGGCTGCACCTTTATTCCCTTATATACCTTCTAAGGGCCGAAATCTTCTAACATCGTCACAAGGCTTAATCATTCTCTTTCTTGCTTTACATCCCTTGTCATAATCACTATTCCTTCAGTCCCACTTATTGAAATTGGTTTTCAAACTTCACACATTCCTCTTTTGTTCCATATTACCATACGTTATCCTTTTCCCATGTCTACCTTTGAATTTTTATCCAAATAGTCTCGTACCTTGCCGGTAATTTTCTCTCGGGGGTTTCACTCACCGAGGTTTTCTTACCTTTCACCTCTTTCCGACATTTTGATCTCTTTATTTCCCATCTACTCACTCACTTTCTTTTTCCAAATATCATTGTATTAAAATTCCCCAATCTTGACCTGTAGTGAAAATAATAGCATCTTATCTTATAATACTTGCACCATTTATTTTTACTGTCACTCGGGCTTCGATATCCTTTACTCGATTGAGGCCTTCTTTACAGCAGCGCCGGTTACTGGGACTCACATGTCCACTGATACAATCACAGATGAGATATCATACGCATTCATACATATACATATAATTATTATCAACTAGCCCACAAAATACTTCCAAACGCTATTTAAGCCTATCCAAATTCCAGAGTCGTGACGTACTTTCTGTCTCTTCTTTAATCTAGCTTGTCGCGTGCTATGTGGCCTTTTATGGTCTCCAACCATCCCGTATACTCTAATTTCACTCAGGCTATTCTAGCTTTTCATTTGTCTCTTATGTCTAAATCTTTAGGATTTCTTACATACTTCCCAGGGGTCACCCATCCTAAGATTTTCTCTCACCCCGGCACGCTTAACCCCGAAACTTTGATGAAATCCGGTGCCTTAATGCTGATATAATCGCGTCCGCTTCCTCGCATGACCTTTATTACATGATTTGGGGATAGTCGAGGTCTTACAGATTCCGAGACATTCTTGTAACACGTCCCTTCCTTTTCAATTACTATTTTACCCTTTTCACTCCTCAATATTCACTTTTCGCTTCCGTATATAACTACCTTTCGTCCTAGATTTCCATATTTCCGATGGTAGCAAATATTCCTTCGTCGCCGTTACTTATGCATACTCGATTATTAGCCAGCTCGGATTTCTACTCACCATCCTTACATAATAATCTACGATAAAACCGATTGTCGACTTTCTGAATCTTCCAACAGACCTCACCCTTACTAAACCTCGGATGTTATCCATTTTAATCCTCTGGACTGCTAATCATCTTTCTCACAATTGTTCTTCAAAACATGCCGAATCCATAACCCTTCTGAAACAACTCATCCCACTTATTGTCCTTTTATGATATTTCCTTTCCACGCTCTTCCTATTAGGTGTTTCAGATCAATTAACCTGATTTTGAAAAATTCTGACCGGGTCTCCTCTACAAATTCTTACCATTCAAATCTGTACGCAGCAAATACCAACAATGCCTTACAGAGCATACGGCTATATATCACATTCCAGCCATCCAGAGCTTCTAGTTTCAGGTAACAGAACAAATATATCCATACTTACCCCTGTGACTTTCCATATCGCCATTCACTTCTTCCGTCGTATGTAAGGCTTATATAAGGAATTTCATTTCCTATGACTTGGCTCTATCGCACGATCTAAGACAGCAATAAGGTCAACAATCCCTAGATGCCCCGCAGCCTCCTATTTATAAATGTGGCGCGCTTCACACCATAAACAGGACTCTACCGGACACGACTTTGCAGACAACCCCTAGGACAACCTGCTCTGATACCACTTTGTCACACCCTAATCCCGCTAGGGTGTGATGGGCACCCGACCCCATACTCGGAGCCGAGCGAACCCGCTGACTCTTATTACATATATAATCTTTTGGACTTTTAAATCAAATAAAGATGAAACGCATAGCACAACTTTCAGAAATATTCTTTTTCGTTGCTTTCAAGTTAAACAAAATCTGTAATCATATAGAACTTATATCATAACACAAATGACACATCGGCTGATGGAGCCGCTTACAGAACTGATAACCAATACCCACGACTCTGTCTGCAAAGTCTCTAACTTCGAACAAAACTTCATAGCACACATACTCTGACTCGGCAACACTCCAGGAGCAAATGGAGTTGCCAATCCAGCTGAAGCATCTTCTAGCAATGTCCTTTACTCATCTGGGTGTACCTGCGTGGCATGAAACGCAGCCCCCGAAGAAAGGGGGTCAGTACGGAATATGTACTGAGCATGTAAGGCATGGAATACAGAAAAGAGAATCATAACTGAAACAGTGACTTGCCAGAATCAAGTATGACCTTTTAGAACATCAAAGTACTTGCCTTTTTAAATGAAAATCATGCATATCCATGTCACATATCATATGTACAGATAACGTGTCCCGGCCCTCTATTGAGGGACTCGGTGGATAAAATCATACATGTCCACATCATATATCACATATGCGTAACGTGTCCCGGCCCTCAAGTGAGGGACTCGGTGGAGAGAATCATGCATGTCAACATCACATATCATGTATGCATATAACGTGTCCCGGCCCTCTATTGAGGGACTCGGTAGATACATAGAACGTGTCCCGGCCCTCTTTTGCGGGTCTCGGTGAATAAAATCATCATATGCCATCCTGGCCGCCATCCCCATATCATCATAACATCATATACATATAACGTGTCCTGGCCCGCAAGTGAGAGGGACTAGGTGAACAATGCAGTGGAATACGCACGAGAACATGTCCTGGCCCGGGCTCAGTGAAATCCAAACTGAGGCTTGCACGAACAGAATAATGCGAAACTATATGCACATAAATTAAGACTCGATAGACAAGTATACTTACCGACTCCTGAAGGCTCAGAAACAAGTTTCGGGTCAATCCGACTTAATGAGAAAGTTATAGACGTTTGAAGTATAGAACCTTCTACGAGCATTTCAGAAGCCATTTTTGGAAATCAAAGCAATTATCATATCAAGTATCTTTCGGATATCGTATAGATCAAATCAAATATAACTTTTGGAATCATATGTACATATCAAAATATATCAAAGACTCAATGGAATGGTCGAACGTGCTAGCATTTGAAAACCAAAACTTTAGTCATATAAATTATCTTTCGAATGCCATTTGGAAACATATCAACAAACTTCGGACATCATAGATTTGCATCAAAGCCATATGGAACACTTATGGAAGCCAAGAATATTAGCCATCCTAGTGGCTCTAAGAATAGGAGATTCCTTTGAATTCATACATATACGTCATTTGCTCGTTTCATAGAGATCATGCCAAAAGAAATAAAGGTAAGCCTTACATACCTGTCCCACGACCAACTAGCCACGCTTATTTGTCCAAACTTGCTAGTCTACATTCAAGAGAATTGACATAATCATTAGATTCATCGACATATACTCGTCTTAGTCTTTCAAATGAGTTCATTTATATACTACCGAAATTTCGGCAGCATTTCCCCTGTAAATACGTCATCCCCGAGAATCTAACTCGGCCAAATCATCAACAACAATCCGAGAATTCAACTCGGCCAAACTATCAACAACAATACCAACAATTATTCTAACAATATCCACAATCAATTCAAAAAGCATACTAGCGTTAGCAACTTCTTTCTACAAACTTCGACGGTGTTTCATTTACGTTCAATTCATAATTGCTTACACATTCAAGTACTAATCCGCAACCATTCAAACAATATTCAAGAATACTTCAAACAATCCGTACAATATTCAAAACAATTCAACCAATACTCTACTTCATCCGAAACCTTCCAAATGCAACAAGAATAATAACAACACACTTCCTTCTTTCAAATTCATAAACTACAACAACAATTCACACATTAGCAACTTCATTCTCATAATTACATAAAACCACATTAGAATCACATTAACTCCTACAACAACCCACAACCTTTTACAATGCCGACTTGAACCATTAAACCTTCATTTGCATCATAAAATCCACAACAACACAACTAACATACTAAGTAAAATTAATTCATCTCTTCTCCACCACACCACATTCACACGGCCACAACACTATATTTTCGGCCACAACATAGCATCCATGTTTTTATGATTTTCATTCATTTCTACATACTACAACATACACAACCATCCATAACATATAAAAGAAGATTAATTCTTACCTTTTTCCCTTGATTTCCCTCTTGTCTAGAATTATGGACTTGCCACAAAGAGAGGTTTTCTTGCTCCAACAATTATACCACGTTAAAGAGGACCTTCAAATTAGTAGGAATACTAGAAGAAATATGTTTTTGGATCAAATTTTTTGGTCTTCAATTCTTGATCTCCTTGGCCAAATAGGCCTTTTTTTTTCTTCTCAAGGCTTCTTGAAATTTCTATTTGTGGAAGATGAAAAATATGATCATCTCTTAGTCATTTATTTTGGATCCATATGGGCCTTGGCCCATATACCTTGGCCGGCCACCTTGGCCTTTTTCACTTAAGCCCAATTTTTTTTTTGTCTTGTAATTCATGAAAATTTATTTTTCAAATTCCAAATTTTCCCTTAGCCTTCCTCCATATTTCCGCATCAATATTTCCATGAACAACTTATATTTTAAACAAGATAAAAATTATAGCCTTGTCCATAACTTGTCGCAATTATCTTAAAATATCCGATTGTGCAAAATACGGGGTATAACAAAGGGACTAGCCTTAACATGCCTTTTTGGTCTCTTTACTACTTAATGCTTACCCTACCAAGCTTGTAAATCTACATCCAAGAGAATTCATACTATTGTTAGGCTTATCGTCATATGCTTATCTTAAGCCTTCAAATTAAACCACTTTAGAATCTGCCAAAATTTGGGCAACATCTCCCCTATATCTTCTACTCCCTCCAATTTTCAAAACAACTCCCAAAGCACACTAAAACATTAACAATTCCATAATCAAAAGATTACATTCAAACTATACTCAATTCAATCCCAAAACTTCTTTTCATAATCAATCCATAACCACAACTTCATACAACCCCTTATACACTCGTATACGACAATTCCTTAAAATCATTATTATCACTCATAACAAGATTATGCTCAAAACATACTAATAATTATAACTCAAGTTAATTCACAACTCAAAATATCATCAAATGCATATTTAAACTTTTCCTCCAATTTTCTTCTCCTCAAATCTTAACATAATTACCAAACAAACTCATAAACATGAAACTAAGATGATATCTTACCTCAAAATTCAAGAACACTTCAATTCCATGGTTACTTCACCTTAAAAACTCACCCAAACATCTTCAAGAAGAGGAGACAAGTGTAGACCTCACTTGGAAACCCTTAACCACTTTCATCTTCACTTTGATCCTTGGAAGGCTTGGAAATATGTTGGAATATGTTTGGAGAAGTTTCTAGGACTTCCTAGGACTTGGGGCTATGTTAAAAATGAATTAAAAATGACCAAAATTGTCATATAAACTTGTAAGAATATATGTGCATGTTGTGGAAGTTGGAGGAATGTTCTAGAGGATTTGGGATATGTTTAGGGAGGTTTGGATATTGGATGAATGTTGTGAGAAGTTCTAGAGAGGTGTGGAGATGAGAAATGGTGAAAAATTGATGAAAAATGATGAGTTAGAGGGGTATTTATAGGTGTTTGGGTCGGGTTAGGCTCCATGGGGCAGAATTAGTGGGCCTTAAGTGAGTTTCTCGAGAATTCGCGTAGATTCGCAGGCTTCTGGTAGTCCGTCTTAAAACGCCCATAACTCCCTACTCCGATGTCGTATTGACGAACGGTTTGTTGTGATGGAAACTACACTCGACGAACTTCATTTTAGGCTTTTGAAATACCTCAAAACTCCTGATATCCCAAGATATATACCTTTATGAAGTTGACCCAAAATTTTTGCCAAATTTTTGACAAACTTATTTTCTTCGATTTGCTTGATCCCGGAACTTGCTTAACACTTGTTAAGAGTATTTCTTAACCTTATAAGGGTTGCATGACCTATCCGAGCTTACGTTAGTTTACAAACAACGTGAAAATTTTCGGGGTGTAATAGTGCACTCTTCCCTTATTTCACTTCGTGGTTGCGTGGGGCCTTGCTGCAATCGCGATAAAGGTCCATCAGTGATAAAAAAAAGCTGAGTTTCTGGTCTTTAGTCATTTCAACACCATTTTTTGGGATTTTGAGCTCCGCTTGACATGATTTTTAAAGAGGAATTCATCCATAGAGTTGAGCTAAGTGATCTAAACTCAACTTGATCATGTATCATGATTACCCATTAGGTTTGAGCCCTAAAACATGAGGTTTAAGGTGTAGAATTGGGGATTTTGAATTAAGCCCTAGAAATAGGAGATTGATGATTTGGAATAGCAAATGAACTCAAATTAGAATTCTAACTATAGATTTGGGTTAGTAAGGTTATGGTAATAAAAACGTAATTCTTTTAGCTTTGACCATGTGGTCTTGGGGTTGACTTTAATTTATTTTTATTTCTTTTTTATTTTTACATTCTAAATTATTTTATTTTTTAAGATATTTTTTTATATTATTTATCTTTCATTTTCTTTTTTCTCATTTCTCAACCTTTATTTTTTGTGATTCCATGTAATTACTCATTTTATTTTTTTTGGTCTTATTTTCTTCATTTAGTGTAACTACTATATTCTAGTTTTTGAAGTTACACTTCCTAATGTTAGAAAGAATGAGTCATTAACAAACTTGACATATAACGAGTAAAAATATTAAAGTAGAATTCCGTTGTTGAATGAAATTATAGACTTATACTATATGTTTTCACTTTCTTTTGAATTATCTTTATTTAAGTTATGTTGGAATTTGACATAAAGTATCATGTTAAACTTTTTTTTTCTTCGAATTTATGTTATATTTTTCGTTTTCAATTTATTTGTTTTGCTTTAGTACTATTCTCTTGTTGTTTTACATTGCATGTTGTTCATTTTCCACTTACAATTGATCGATTATTTTTTTGTCAAACATTTGAATAATGTTATGACATTATATGTATAAATATTAATCTTTTTGTCAAACATCCAACCCATGATGTTCTTACAAAATGTAGCCTTTTTAATTTTATAATTAATTAATTAAAACATTTTTAATTTGAAAAATATATACAATTACTTTTACAATATTATTTGCAAATATGTGATTACTAATTAATATATTTTCAAGAAACAATAAGTATCTTAAATACCTAATTTAATACATCATTTATAAAGCACATATTTGTCAAGTATTAATTTTTATTTTTAAACCAATCTAACTGTGTAATTACACATATGTAACCAAACAGTGTGCTTGTAATTACTTTATGACAAACAAACAGGTCCTCGTAATTACTAGGCTGTGTAATTACACCAATTCCAATTACCAGGTGGCTTTCCAAACAGACCCTTAAAGATTGTATGTCCGAATCCACTCTCAAAATAAACAAGTTTAACTCTCGAAATTCAAACTGTCTCACATAAAATGGGACAGAGAGAGTCTGCCCAAAATATAAAGAAAGTAGCGCTCAATTTCCTAAAATGGTCAAAGTATATATATATATATATATATATTACTACTATATATAAGAGACAACAAAGGGGCTTTTGTAGTCCTTACAAAACTTTCTCAAAAAATGTCAAACTTTTCAATTAATTACTTCTAGGTCCTGATCTTATTTTTTAAAGTCAAATTTATTTTTTGTTCTTATGATCTACTATTTAAAAGCTGTCGAACATTCTGCCTTATTTATCTGTTTTCTATCCTGTATCCAGTACCCTCATTGGAGCTCGCCTAATCTAGATTCGCGTCGCATAGGGCCCAGTCGGGGGGAAGCGCTCCCTACCAAGGATTTTTTCATACCCGGGCTCGAACCCGAGACCCCTAGTTAAAAGAGGAACAACCCCATCTGCTGCACTTTATTTTCCCTGTTGCTTTCTTCTATTGATCTTATTTATTAACCTAAAAAATAGTCATTTCTTCGCTAAATATTCTTGCTTCTTGTTGCTCTTTGTTTTCTTCTTTTCATTTGTTGCTTATTATAGATTTTTACATGTAAGCATTTCTTTTACTTTATATTTGTATTATGAAATTCTTGGATTTCTGAAAATTCTTTTACTCATATTAGGCATTTCTTTTACTTTATATTTATAATACTTTAATGAGCTCACATGTGTTTACCAAGATTAGTACAAAAATGATTTTCAGATAGTTTTAAAAATTATTAAATGATGACATATAATGTTGAAAATGAAGACAATATTATCAGTCAAGATCGGATTATCTTTAAAATCTCTTGTTTGGTTAACTAAAATTAATCTTTTAAACACAAAATGAGTTTGAAGTAGGGCGAAATTAGAGTGTCAACTACCGATTTGATCGGATTAGGTAGCACTTTGGTTCAAATTCTGTATTTGTCTTAAAAGTTCATTAAATATGTATAAATTATTAATTTAGAACTAAATAACTTAAAAAATTAGGATTCGAAACTCATATATTTCAAATTATGGCTCCGCATTTAATTTGAAATAAATAATTTCATAAAAAAGAAAGTTAAAATATTAAATGAGTGAAATGAAAGTTTTTCTTTTATATATTAAAAATATACTTATTTGAAGTTTAATTATTACCAACATAAATTATATTTCTTTAATTAAAATATTACTTTTTATATATGCATTTGGGAAGGGGAAACTAGTAGTATATATATACACACAACAGAAGAAGAAGAGGAGAGGTTACGCAGAAAGAAGTTGTACGTTGCCCAGTTGCAGCTGTACCATAATAAGGGAGTAGCAATTGTATTCCTAAGAAACTTCACTTAAGTTGAAAGCAAAAGAAGGAGAGTTATTGAGAGCTGACTTCTGTCGGGCAAATGAGGAGCGAAAGGGAGGAAGATCCAAGGAATGCTACTGCCCAAGATTCAAGATTCAATCAAACTCTCAGAAATGTTCAAGGGTGGGTAATCTTCATTATTCAGATCTGTATAATAGATTTCCAATCAAATCCCATTTTTGTATCTTTTTAAATGAACCATTTTGAGGTTAAATTCAACTTATGTATGATCAATTGGACTTGGGGAGTGTATGATCAGTGAATTACGAGTATGTGTGTTTTGTGATCTGAATGGTGTATTAGTATTTGCCAATATTCTCCTTTGTTTTTTTTTTTTAATGATGTTTTGGTGGATTATGGAGGTTAGAGTTGAAAAAGTTTAAGCCTGTCCTATTTCCTGTGTAACTTCTATATTTATTCGTTTGATGATTTTTTGTGCTATTACTAGGACAAATAGTAACAGGAAGTGAAGAACTAAATGCATTTGTCTGTAAATCCTATTTTGTCGTCTTTTGGACTGTTTCAAATGTTAAATACTTAAGCAAAATTTAGGTTTTTATTTGATCAGATGGAGTTGGGCGACGAGAGATTGTTATGCAACTGAGGCATCCTTACATACTGGTAGACTTGAACCTTTGATCAGTGGTAGTCTATGTTATTTTTTATTTGAATGTTGGATATTACGTTGGGAAAGGGTGTGGCCTAGTGGCCAATGAAGTGGATTGAGAACCATGAGGTCTCGGGTTCAAATCCCAGCAGAGACAAAAAATACTAGGTGATTTCTTCCCCGTCTGTCCTAGCCTTGGCGGATAGAGTTATCTAGTACCTGTTGCTGGTGGGGGTGGCAGGTATCGCGTGGAATTAGTCGAGGTGTGCGCAAGCTGGCCCCAACACCACAATTATCAAAAAAGAATTACGTTGGGAAATGCATTTAGTATCTTTTTTTTTTTTTTCATTTTTGTGGATTGTAAAGGTTAAAGTTCGGATTTAGGTTATCAAAATTCCCACCTCCCCAGAAGCTCTAGTGTTTTTTTTCCTATATGGGTTCTAGTGTGTTCAGCGATTAGTCTGTGGGCGAATTTGGATATGCTCCTTGCCTAGTTTATTCAATATTCATGCTAGCTCCAGGATAAACTAGCTATTTGTTGTGGCAGTGGTATGTGAAATATGGACTTTGGGTTTCCTGAAGCTAATAGTTTCAATGTACGGTGATACATTTAACAACACGAGTCCAATCTCTCCATTTCTGGATTCTCTTTAGTTTTTAATAGTTTGCTTTAGACATTAGAAGTGTTGGGCTGTTTTACCCTTGAGCATAAACGAAATGCGAGGTATAAAAGCCAAACTTAGCCCCTAAATCTGAACTACGTTGCACATATTTGCAGATTGTTGTCCTTTTATTGGATATTTCCATTATAATGGCTTCTTTGTAACACGTCCCGAGTTTGTCCTATAACTATTGCCCTGGAAACCCATCTGAAATAATTATCTTTATTGATTAAAGAAAAACCATCTGAAATGAAAATGTTTTGTATGAATAGTCAAGGATGTTGGTTATCAAAAATTTAACACCTTCTTTTTCGCTATAAATTTTGGTAAGCAATTCACAAAAACTATGATGTGGTGCAGGTTGCTAAAGGGACGCAGTTTCCCTGGCAAAGTACTGATTACACGGAGGTCAGACCCACTGGATAACTCAATTGTGAGGTCTCCAGATAATCATTTAAGTCTAAGAGATAGGGAGACGGGACCAAGCCAACAGGCAGATGGATCTTTTGAGGTACGAGCAGTGCTGATATCCAGCGTATGTGGTATGTGATATATCTATTGCTTAAATGTATCAGCATAAATTAAGCTCTTTTCTTTGACTATTAGGATGAACCGCAAAGTAGAAGCAATCTGAAAGCTAGCTCATCCGCTAGCCAGACGAAATCATCAACTTCAAACTCAGAATACACATCCAACGAAGTACAGAAGCCATCAATTGGCTCAAGAGCTACTGATTCGGCCAGGCTAATGAAGTTCACAAAAGAACTATCTGCGACAACTGTTATTCTAGGTACCGAGTATATACTTTTAGATAACTAAGGATGAGATGCCAAGATCTATTTACGTGGTTATATCAGCATATACGATTCTTGTCTTTGCATAGTTTGACACATAGTGGTTAGAGCTTATTATTTGGGACCCTATGGGTGCCATGATCCTAGAAGGATGACTTTTTGTTAGACTAGCTAGTAAATGAGTATCCTCTACATGCATTAGCTCTTGAATTTTTCACTATTTAATTTTTTTGAGAAATTGGGGAAAGAGTTTCCGTTCTCACCATGAAAGGTAGTTCCGTTAAGGTGATAAGCCGTCCGGATCGCCCCCTCCTCCTTATTGGAATAGGGGAATGGAATTTGGGTGATGCAGCTTAAATATGAAGAAGATTGAAAGCATGAGCCGCTCAGAACTTCATTATCAGTTGAATCTTAGGATTAAGTAAAAGTTTAGGAAAAAAGCCATCATGCAATGTTTAACAAGATTACAAGCCGTCAGAAGTTACAAAATAACAGGAAAAAAATGATACTACTAGATAAAGGTTTCACTTGACCTTATGACTTTAATAAGAACATTTTGATTTGGCACTCTCTATGAGACTTACTCACTAGGAAATGTATGAACTGCAGGGAACTAGTATGAATCTTACCAAAAGTAATTTATGGTCTATATAACAAATTGCAGCAATGCCTCATGAGCATAAAGTACCTGCTACCCATGAAAGAGCAATGTTTTGGTGAAGTTCTAACTATAAATCTTTTTTTATAGTAATATGAGCCTGTTTGGGTAGCCCAACTTATTTTTTTTGGCTTATAAGTTGTTTTCAGCTTATAAGCTGCTTTAGATAAGCTAAGCCAAACGGGCCCAATTAATTTTTTGGGCTTATTTTAAGCACAAAATGGCTTTAAGCTGGCCAGCCAAACATTCAAAAAAACTGAAAACAGCTTATAAGCAACTTATAAGCCAATCCAAACGGGCTCTATATCCGGAAAGTTGAAAAGTATAACTTAAAGAAAGGTAATAAATTAGTTGTACAACAATATTTAGTGACCACAATTAAGTGGATGTGTGTGTACCTCTGAGACGTAAAACAAAAACTTCATTCATTTGCGTCAAGATTTTGAGCGGGTCATTGTATGCTTACTTGTAATTCTTACTATACCTAAAGA
The DNA here is from genome assembly GCF_019175385.1 of Lycium barbarum. Lineage (NCBI taxonomy): Eukaryota > Viridiplantae > Streptophyta > Magnoliopsida > Solanales > Solanaceae > Lycium > Lycium barbarum. The sequence continues at coordinate 79,620,277 of NC_083342.1, read as the reverse complement.
ACAACTTTGATCGCTAAGGATAAGCCTTTGGAGGATTTTATTTGTCGCATTGGCTTATTCCGACACCCCTCCTGCCACTTAAACTATCACTGGCTTATTCTTCGGCACTTTGATCACAAAGGTGATGCTTTCTTTGGCTTTCCTTCCCTAGTCTCATAGGCCTTGTGAATTTTCACAAGCTAAGGCCTTTAATGTTCAGGCTAAAAAGATAGTTATGCATATATCACAACCGGAACGACTGTTCCTGGTTTGCTCTCCCATGGGTTTTGTTAAATTTTCTTGCTTGATGACTTGTACAGATTGGCATATTTAGTAGCTATTGTTTGTTAGAACGTACAACTTGGAAAGCTATGTTGTTAATTCCCAATGCTACCTACCGGTCTGATTGTTGCATTTTCTTCTTTATGTGCTTCCCAACTTCTCTTGCAGAAAAAATGCGTGAATTATCTTGGAATGGTGTCCCATCATATTTGCGTCCCAACATATGGAGGCTTCTTTTGGTATGGTTCTAATTTACGTTATTTCTCTGAAAATATGTTTAGGTCAATAAAGAAGAGGTATTTTATATTAACTTGGGATCAAGGAGATGCTGAAGTACGATAATAAAAGAAAGAAAAAGGGGAAGAAATGAATGAAGATAAAAAGAGGGGTAACATCTTGAGGGACCCACAACTAGAAAATGTAAAGGAACTAGGAAAAATCTTCAATTCCTTTCATCAACTCTTCCTTATATCCCAGAAGGTAACTCTTAAAGCAATTCATTTTCATTATATGAACAATTTTATATTGTTTTATTCCTCCTTTTGTTCTAAAAATAACTGTTTTATATTCATCCTCAAAGCATCTATTATTCCTCTCAGTACAAATCGACCACAAAACAGAGTGTTATATAGTTCTCCCAGGGTCAAAATTCAGACTGTCGTAAGCTCAACCCTAATTTATTTACTCTCTCAAATGAGTGGATGGTATTTTGCTGTAGGGCCATCTCCAGTCAGTCCTTATCTATGGTTCCCGGGTTGCACGGGGGGTGGGGGTGGGGGGTGGGGGGTGGGGGGGAATAGGCAGGTGTTGTTAGCGGGGATAACCCATTGCACTTGCAATCACAAGAAACATGCACAAAATATCTTGAGCCGTTGTAAAATTTGCAAATGATGATTCACTGGTCTATCTCTTTTTGACAAGTGAAACAACAACTAGCCATTCTCCATTATTTTTCTGGAATCATATTATGAATGCTTTATATTAGTTGGTTAAATCATCTTGGATTTGTCTAATATTGCTTTGGTGTCTGTCTTCGGCATTGAACTTTGTTTTGTGATATTACTTATCTCTAGGAAACTAAAAATTACATGGAGGGAAGGTTTTTCTAACTCTCTCTTAAACAGAAAAGCTCATTTCCAAACCACCAGGGTTCAGTTAAAGAATCTTTTGTGCCTAGATCAATAGACACATAAACTTAAATTCGGTCATCAACGTTAGCTGCTTCTCAACTGAACGGATGATGAATTCAAGTCTGTAAAACAGTCAATGCTTCCAAGGTATCATCAGACCATGCTCCTTTGAATAGGAACTCTTACCCAGAGCAGATATCCACATGGAATTGGAGGATATTGCCAAATTTGAAAAATTAAATCAAATGGTAAGCACCTTCCACCTCCAACCCGAAGGTCGTGGGTTCGAGTCACCAAGGGAGCAAAAAGGGGGGAGCTCCTAGGGGATGGGGTAAAATAAAAAAATAAAAAATAAAAAAAAGATTTTGTGGCCATGTTATGTCATATACTGGATTCTTGTAGTTGGGACTCTCTTTTGTCTTGGTACTCAAGAATACAACCACCAACATAAAGATGATTGTATACCGATAAAAGAACTTCTTTAAAATATGTTTGTATATGAAGTGTTTCATACAGTGGCCCCCAAGGTCTGATTCTAGTGGTAAGAGCACAACGCGTGATGTGTGGGTTAGGCACGTCACAGGTCCGAACCATGCAGTAGACAAAAGCCCGGTATGTAAGAGAAGAGTAGTGGTGCGGGTCCATTATCTGCTGAGTTTCAAACCGTCAGACACTAGCCCTCAGGGATTTCCGGTTATCAAGAGAAAAAAATGAAGCATTTCATGCAGTGCTGTTGTATAACATCTTTGGATATTAGCAATTTCTGGTTAACCTGTATTACTTAGAAAAGTCATTTATATGAAGCATTTGATGCAGCACTGTTGTAAAATCTGATGTCTGAGTAGAAATTGCTGGTTTTACAACTTATGGGTTATTTGGGGTCCTATGAACTTCTTTTGTTGGAAAGTGCCATCCTCAGAAATTTGTAGATTATTGACAATTGACCCTTTACACTGGGTGTGTTGTTGTATTGACAATTGACCCTTTAGCCAGAGCAACAATGGATGGTTGACAGGCTTCAAGGTGGCAGCAGTCTAAAAATAACTCAGTTGCTTTATGCAGATGATACTCTGATTTCTTGTGATGCAAAAGAGGAGCAATTAAGACAACTCAGAGTAATTTTAACAGTCTTTGAGGCAGTTTCTGGCTTCCATGTAAATTGGACCAAAAGTAAGCTTTTTCCAGTGAAGTTAAGTACCAGAATTACAAAGGCTGGCAGGAGTTCTGGGATGTAGAGCGGGGGCTCTATGTACAACTTATTTGGAAATGCCACTGGGATCTTAAAA